>NC_140461.1:25992152-26267152 GCF_051167445.1 Perissodus microlepis
GATTCAGTCTGCAGGCAGTTTTATTTTGGAAGGAAAAGGGGCTTTTGGTGTCATGTTCCTGTGGGGGCTCTGAGGCGAGTAGAGGTCTAGGATTTCTTCCAGTGTCACTTTGTCCTTGTGGAGTATCCATCTCTAGCTCATTTTTTTCTCCTATCTTTTGTACATCTCAATTGCCCAGAAACAGGAATGGCAGTAACTTCAGGGACTGCAATGAAAATGAGTTTGCACCGAGTCCACTGTGTGATTTATGTAAAGGCCACTAGGGGGAGAGGTAGAGCTGACACAAGAGACATGAAAGAAAGTGAAGGGTGAAAACTGGAAATATGAACACCTGAAAAGGAGGAAAGGTGAGAAGGCCCAAATGAGACTGAGAGTTGGAGACAAAAAGGAAGATTTGAAGTGGCAGAAAGGGAATTCAAAAGAGAAATTTGTGAATTATTATAGAAAATATGGAGGGGGGGGGGGTTAGCGATACAAAAGACAAAAAATTGTTTGGGTTTTTTTTGTGTTTGCATGCCTCAGAGAGTAACCTGTGTTCCTTTCCAGTCATCGTTGGCATTTCGCTCAGCAGTGTATTTCCATTTGAGGGGCATGGAGAGCGCAGTGACCTAAGGGATACCCTGTAATTATCCTCCGTGTCTATGACAGGCCCAGATAATCAGTCTCACTGGGAATACTGGCATACCCCGTGGATGAGTGATTCTGAAAAACCTAATCCTCAATGAAGCGTACTCATAGCTCTCACACTGGCAACTGGAGTGCTCTCACAAGATGCCTTTTTGACACACTCACGGGTCAGTGTGTGTAATCCCTCTCTTATTTTCTTCTGTCTCTGTTTAGATCATGTTATGTAGGATTTCACTGAGTTTTTTTGGTTATACAAGACCCGAGCTGTGGCCAATTGTTGTGCTGCATTCCACCAAATTTTAAAATATATATTTTTTTGTTGTTGTTGCTTTGCAAAAGGTTTAAATACCATTTCCCCAAAGTAACTTCCCTGTTTAGCTGATGCATGCAGCTA
Source organism: Perissodus microlepis (assembly GCF_051167445.1). Lineage (NCBI taxonomy): Eukaryota > Metazoa > Chordata > Actinopteri > Cichliformes > Cichlidae > Perissodus > Perissodus microlepis. The sequence continues at coordinate 25,993,174 of NC_140461.1, forward strand.
TGAGCAAAAACAGCCCTAATGTGCCTCTGGCTCCAACCCAATTATAGCTCTAGCTCTTTTGGAGAACAAAAGTTAACTGATATTGATGTTTAGAATGTATTTTCAATTAGAGCAAATGACATTTCACATCCCAGCAACCAAATGCTCTATCTATTTTTATTTTATTTTATTTTTTTTAACAAAATCAACAATGAATATTTGATAGTTTAGGTCTATACGATGAGCAAATAAAACAAATAATAAGATGCTGCGTGTCACAATACACTGAGTGTTGGGGCTTCAGGTAAAAAGCAGAAAAGTAAAGGTTAACATGCACAGTTACGCTTTGAAGTACGCAAACACACACATCAGGCTCCTCACACACAAACACAATGGTTCAACATCTCATAAATCTTTCAAAGAGGCTTCAGAAAGAAGTCAGTGATTTGGCACAAGCCACAGATGCACACAGAAAACACACAGTTGTGAACACAAATAGCTTTTAAAGACACACTTTCAGTATCAGGTCAAAATGTATGCATGCATACATTTTATGTTCATATGTACATATATAAATTTTCTCTATATCTACTCTTATTGTGCAACAGGAGTTCTTTCACCTCCAAAGCATCCTCATTCAGACTTTGAGATTAAATTACACTGTGGATGTATATACTCCAGAAATTCGCACTACTAGCTGTACCTTAGTATCTCATGCAGGAAGAGCAAAGCACGATTCCCACAGGCAGCCTGGGAATCAATTACAATTCTCCTGAGGCAGGGGATTGGCTACTGGGGAATGACAACATGCCAGACAGCCTCACGGTCAGGCTGTCATCATTTGATTCACACATAATCAGCTCCTAATTGTATCACATTGGTCTGCAGGTACATGTAATTTAGAACAGAACATGAATTCACAAGGGCTTTTGCAGGCAGAGCTCTCTGGTAATGAAGGGGATGCCAGTGCTTTTATGTGCTTGGCCCCTGGTAGTCCTGTGCTGGAGACTCGGGATCCAGATTTTCGTGCTTTGACAGTTTGATCGACAGCTGACATGACTGGCTCTGGAGTTGCCAGTCAATACAATAATACTGAAAGTAGCCCCAGTGCAAGTGTCTTCTGCTCAGAAAAAACTTCAAAAGATTTTTTTTCCAATATATAGTATTGCTGTGTTCTGTCAGAGTGATCAACACCATGTTGCAACAGTATCCTCTGGACTGTGGAAGTTTGCAGTTTGGAACTATTCTTTACAAAGTTTACCAGAAGAAAAATTGTGTCGCTGTTTTGCTGCGATATAATATCGGACAACTTAAATTATGAATTATGCGACACTCAGTGTGCTCTTACATTAAAAGGGACGCAATAAATCATCTTAGCCTCACAAGGAAGCAGACGCTTCGGTGTAATACGCCCTCTTTCTTAAAGCATTGTCTAAAGTTAGTCCTGTCCAGCATCCATGACATCAGAGAGAAGGCAGCAGACTCCCCTGAGCATCAAAACACAGACAGACTAAAAAAATAATCATGACTGCTCTATTAATCTACTCTATTATGGCTCTTGATCAATATATATTTTGCTCTTGTTCAACAATAACCATTCATCAAGTCAACCTCATTCTGCAAAGGCTAACCTTTTAAGATGTCAAGAGGAAAAGGGAATTCTGTTTAACATGCAGTTCATCTAAGCAGATAAAGGGGAACAAAGAGTGCACGAAGATCTGTGAACAATATGTAAGACAACATTAGTCACAATACATCATTACTCTAGAGAGACTTGTGGACTAAGTGTATAATTTAAGGATATATAATTCATCTTTTCTAGTTTTCTGAAAATAGACTTGCCTACATTACATTTTCTCATTACATATTTTGTCAATACAAATAGATACACTGTTACGCAAAGCCATTTCAGAAATAGTTCTAACAAAACAACCCAGCAGTTTGGATCCAATAAAAGTTTCATGTCTTATGTTGTTACTGTATATTTTGTTGCTGCTGATGCGTTTTCACTTCTAAAATTTAGCCATAAAGAAATAGAAGGAAATCTTAACATGATGTATTTCTGTTAGAATCCATTCCTAAATGCAAAAATCAAATCTGTTCACAGAATTTGAAATAAATCTTTTTGACTTTGCAAAAGTGTTTTCAAGCTATCCTATCAGAATCAAGTTGTGATGAACATGGAAAATCCAGAGCCTTGTAAATCAAAACCCAGAAACCAAAAAAAAAAAATGACTGTGTCGACTGTTTATTCAAGTGTTTATCTAAATATTTTTGAACTTTTTTTTTCTTTTTTCTTTTTTACCATAAAACTACTTCTTGTCCATCTTTTTCTTTAAATGCATGTATCTGTTTGGGTCCTTCAAAGAGATGAAAACTGGAAGTCATTATAGGAAAATAAAAGCAATACATTCTCAGACTCTTATACACTTTCTGGCTCTTAGACTGTGACTTACAGTATATAAATTCAATACAATTTTCAGGGTTTTACAGCACCCAGAAGGAATATTCACAAACGTGGCAGCATTTCACACATTTGCAGACCTAGCCAACGATAGAAATGTTTTTTGTAAATAACTCTCAATAGTTATAAAACCGACTACTCAATTATGTTTTCCTTTTTCATAAAAACGTATGAACAAAGTGTAAGGAGGGAGTTTGGGGGATGGTGGAACAGGCATTATAAATGTCCTCCTTTCCCAACAAATTCTGAAGAAAAAAGTCGGCAATTTGTTCATTTTGATGACAGTATGGTGTCAATACATGTGGGAATTCCAGTCATTTTCTAATCTGAGTATAAAACGCATTCTGATATGGGTTTCAGCATTTCTTTTGTAGCTTGCAGCCTTAACCACATCATAACTCACAATGGAGTCACAGTGGTGAGCAGGACACAGACATGCACCTTGGCTAAAAGGATTTATGACCCTGAGTGACTTTATTCATAAATAACTCTTTTTTTTTCTTAAATCATCAAACTATAAAATAGGATTGAAAGCAATTTAAGTCTCTTCTTAGCTGGTTGTAGCCTGCTGCAGCATTAGCTACACAGCTCAACAGGAACAAAGGCCCATATTAAAAAAAGAATCGAGGAAAGGATGTCATCTTTTTATTTTTATTAGCAGTTTTTTTATTCTATCAATTCAGTACTTCAACTATGTTGTCTGAGATTTATTTGTTATCAGCAAAATGCCACACCTTTTTCAGTTTAAGAGCCTTAAAATTGCTTTTAGAAAAAACAGAAGTTTAACATTATTTTAACATCCGAAGAGACACAAACAACCTACAAAACAGGAAGTCAGGGCAGCCAATGGCAGCTCTGAAGCTACAGGTGTATCTCATTCTTTACTGCCTGACTGAGATGGATCTCAGCAATTTCTGGTGCGAGCGTTGCACTAAGTTGAATCTAAATAATTCAAGACCTGGAATGATTCTCAAATTGCTTTTATTTTGAACAGAATACAAAACAGACAATGAAAAAAAAACCTTTTCCCCCCCTTTGCTGCAGGTGTAGAAAGATTTCCCTGTCAGAAAAAGCCACAGAAAACACTATGTGCTAAATGATTTCATACATCTCTTCTCCATGCTGTTCTATACACTACACACTGTAGATTCAGACTTTCACAGAGTGCAGTGCTATTTTTTTTTTATGGTGCCTTTATTGCAGCTGTTGTATTTTTTTCTCTTTTTTTCTTTTTCAAAGAATGGTGCAGCAGCCTCGACATTAGTCAGCATTTGTACGGTCCATAGCTGCAGCTTCTGAGAAACAAATTTACAAAGCAAGCTGTTTTGCACGCGCCCACACATCCACAGAACCTCACCACTTAACAACTCTCCCCCTCTCCCTTCTTTCTCCTGTGTTTTTGCAAAGTAAACAAACATCATTTCGAGTGATTCCTCACAATCCATCCTTCTGCCTCTGTAGTGTGCTTGAGCCTGCCTCGCTGTGCTTGTCAGAAGAGCTCCTTTAATCGCTCAGTGCCGGCATGTGATGTTCAAGGCCCACTCCTCCTCCCAGCCTTCTCCTTTCTTTATCTGTCAATCATCAGAGCTTGAAAAAATAAAGCCCCTATGCCTTTATTTCAAGAGGTGCCTGATCAATATCATCAATCCATCCACCTCCCCTGCTCACACCCCCCACATGTTCTTTCTCTTCATCTCTCTCCATCGTTCTCTTCTTTTACTTCTCTCCCTCCCTCCCTCCCTCCCTCTCTCTCTTTCTCTCTCTCTCTTATTCTCGCTCTCTCTCACTCTCTCTCTCTCTCTCGGTTGCTGCAGCTGTATCCATTTCCTCCTGGCAAAAAGGGACTTTATGAATAAATGATACTGAATTGCTGAAGGTTCAGATACTAAATAATGAATTTCACCACCAAAAACACAACAACTTCTCCAATCATAAAATAGCTCTCCCCTTCCATATTGATTGTGCTTGTGCAACCAGATGCAGAGAGCACAGTCTGCATCCGTGCAAGGTAGAAGACCATACAGGGAGAAAATGCATAAAATGATAGGGAGCCACCTGCTTTTTTAGCTATAGATATCTGTTAAGAGAGGCTAACAGATGGGTGCCGATGGCGGGTACACTTTCACTGAGCCCCTCTCGCATCTTTGTCGAAGCACTAAGAGCGGAGTTGGTCTGAGGGAGGTGGAGGAGAGAAGAAAAAAATCTGAAAACTTTCCTTCACGGGACATTTAAAGTAAGTGTGGTCATCTATTCTGTGCAACGGGCGATGGTGTGTTGCTCTGTTTGTGAGAGAGTCTGTGTGTGTGTGTGTGTGTGTGTGTGTGTGTGTGTGTGTGTGTGTGTGTGTGTGTGTGTGTGTGTGTGTGTGTGTGGGTCTGTGTGTGTGTTTGTTGCGTGGGTATACGTGCGTGTGTCTGTGTTGGAGCTGGCTTGAAGGAGAAAGAGTATTGGCTGGCGAGGCCATGATTTTTTTTTTCCTCAGGTCATTGTTGGTTGAGGTGCAGCTGTAATAGTGAGCTGCTTCTCACTGATGAAATAATATTCTGATTAGCAATCACATTGTTTTCCTGCAGTAATAACAGCAATGAGATGGGAAAAACACCTCACAGGGGCAACGGCGTGTAAATGGAAATGTGTCTCTTGGGGTAACAGAGTTATTGTTTAAAAGCTTTTCAAATATTGTGTCCTATTCTCACCTAATATAAACATGCATATAACACATGCTAAGGGAGAGCAATTCAGTTGTAAAGGAATGCATGTGTGTGTGTGTGTGTGTGTGTGTGTGTGTGTGTGTGTGTGTGTGTGTGTGTGTGTGTGTGTGTGTGTGTGCACAAAGGCTAAAAGTGATTAATAAAAGAAAATCTTTGAATATGTTTTTATCGTTCTCTTTCACTGTTACATTTATTTATTTTGGCTTAAACATAGTGGAAAACAATGAATTTATACATTTATACAATTAATATATTTCTGTAATTAAATTGTGATAATATTGTTTATGTGTTTTTATCAAGTAATTATGCAGTAACTATGAATCAACACAAATTCTCTTTATATATAATTCCTAACATAATTGAATAAATTATAATATGTTTATATAATAATAATAATTTTATATAAGTCTGTATTTTCACAGTATCCTGCTGTTATTTGGCATTTTTACATACTGATTTATTCCACTCGTCACATTATTCAGAATAATGCATATACTGCTATGTTATACAGTGTGGAGACACATACTAATGCAGCAAGTCATTGTGGCGAGGGATAAATAATTGATATCTCACTGAATATGCAAATGAGAAAGAAGGAGCAAGGGAGAGTCATAGATGATGGCGTGTGGTGTGTTCCCGGTGCACGGAGCTAAACAAAAGGCCCGTGTGATTTCCATCATCCAATTAAGAAATATTACAGCCACCATGTTGGGACTGAAACCGTTTAGAGTTGTTTGGGGTCCTGCTTTTATGCAGCTTTGTGTTGTGCTTTTGGGGGAAGCCTTTGAAGTAATTGTGTTGTGTATTTCCCCAGATAGGATTTTTATTTTTACATGGTGAGATACAGTTTAGCTCAATAGATGATAATTCAGGGAAGAGTGGGAATTTATTTTAATAATGTTGGGTCTATTAGTATGTAACAGATGGATACGGTATTCACAAATGTACAGTTCATTTCAATAGCACGTGTAGTCATCAAGAAAACAGACGTACAGGGTAAAGATTTTTTTTTCCCCCTCTCTTTCTCTGTGTTTTACGCAGCCACACGTTCACCTCACGTCATATTTCTTTTCCTTGTTTGCATTAGCCTTATAACCTACAAACTCTGGGAGACGAGTGCTTGTGCAGCAGGAGCGTAACAACCTTTCAGCCGCAGCTCGGAAAGAAAAATTAAAATTTGATGTTAATCAAGGAGACTGGGAGCTGGAGATGACAGGTGTTTTCTACTCTACTTACCCCAGTCTCTTTCCATTTGGCATCACCACTGAATTTCAACTCAAAGTTGCCCATTTCAGTCCCATCAAATGGAACTTGCCAATCATTCACTTCATGTTTTAGGAGCATTCGTGGTTTGACCAAAGTGCACGACTGTGGCTTATTCTAGCCCTGTGAATAATTTAAATGAAAAGTCCAGAAAAGTCATAAGAAGAAAAGGCAAGATGAGGATTTTGTGTGTTTCAGTTAAGGAAAGAAAAGCAATTCGTTTTAGTCATTTATATATAAGGTAATGATAATTTAAACTATAGAACCATCAAAAAGCAGTTTGTTTCCTATCCATTATTTTTAAAGATATGACACTAACATTACTGCATCAATATTACATGTCAGACTCATAAATCTATCACTACTTGCTTTGGTCTTTTTATCCACTGCACTTCTTACCCTTTTTTTAACATGACTGTGTTTTAGGTTATGCCCTGCCAGCACACACACATACACACACCACAAAAACACACATATGCTCATGTCTCCCCCAGGGACCTGGCTCTCAGACACGAATCACAAGGTTGAGTTGGTCATTATGGAGGTCCTTGACTAGCTCAACGCAAACTTACAATCCCTAACATTGGCTTCCTACATTCCCCAGTGAGTGATACATGGAAACAAGTGTGCATGCATGTGTGCACACATGTGTGCCTGCGCGCGCGTGCATGTGTGTGTGCAACAAGGCCAAAAACCAGCCCTTTAAAATCCAAAAATCACCATATCCAGCTAACTACAATACAATATGGCATCAATAAAAATTTTCCCACAAACTCCATCATGCTGTAATCTATACGGTCTGAACTTCCTTGTGCATTTGTCAGTGATTCATAACGACTAAATACGAGAGCAGAAAAAAGCTTGGAAAAGATGGATCTTCAATGCATTTTAGGGCCATTTTAAATCTTATTTCCCTGCTTCCTGGGCAAGATCTGAAAGAGAAAAAAAGATTTCTCCTTCACTCTGTCGAGCCCCTGAATTATTAGGGGCATCAATATCTTTAGCATATTGCCAAGGGCTTCCAGACAGTATCTGCTTTCATTATTAGTGTCAGCTCAATTATAGCTCACACCCAACTGTTTCTCAACATCTAATAGCATCAATCGACAGGGATGGCTGACGAGCTCGCACTCACACACATGCACACACTCGCACACACAACCGATATTCTAACACGTGTGCGTACACGCATCCGCGCCTCACATCCGTCTGCGCGTGCTGTTGCGTTCTGTCATCTTGCTAATGTACGCGGCTGAGAGGAAGCACAGGGCTCATAATGGAGGCCATGTTCTTAGTGGCGATGAGCAGCTGATGCAGCCTGGCCCATTTTCATCAAATATTAATGGCATGGAAAAATACACCCGGACTGAGGCCTCGTCCAAAGCCAAACTGGAGAGGCTGGGGGAAAAGAGCAATGGGGAGAAAGTGCAGTGAGTGTGTTTAGAAGTGCCGTCTGATGGCCATAATTAGGGCTGCTCTAATTAAAAATTCAAAAGCCCCAGTTTATTTGAGCGCATGAATCTTCCACTCACTGCAGCATTTATTCGCCTTTTACAAAGTATTTTATTTTACAACATCAATTGAAGTGGGCTTTCCTCCCTCTGCACTCCATCCTCTGTCTCAAGCTTTCGATTTCTCGCTCACTGCCTCTTGAGTCAGAGAGCTGCTAAAAGAAGAAAAGAGAACATGCTCAGCTCTTCTTCTTCTTTTCAGGAACCTCGTGCAAGGTTATGCAAATGATTGGCAGCCATTAAAAGAAAGGTTAAATGATGAAGACACCAACCAACAGGAACTGGTGATACTGCACTCAGTGAAGGAATGCACTTGATTTCCCTGAGATGTTTTGGATATTAAACCTAAAAATCAGAAGAAATTCTTTTTCTTTTTTTGTCTTTCTTCTCTTTATTCTCTCTATAAGCACAAAACCATTGCTTTCAGCTCACAGTACAACTTTGGCATGAACAAAGCCTGTAAAATGTACAGTTTTGGGCATGTGCTTTGTTTGATTATACAAACAGTCACTTCACCTTTTGTGTCAGTATCACAAGGAGAAATGAGCTATGAAGAGCAGTGCAAAAAGAGCAAGGCTTTGTGAAAACACTGACTTCTTTTCTTTTGTGTTTTTTCCTCTATTTACTCCCTGTGCCCTCTATCCTTTCCTCTCTATAACCCTCACTTTGTTATTTATCTCTGTTATCCCTCTGTCTTTTTACACCCCTTTTCCTCTCTTTTCCATATATTTCTTCCTCCTCTCTGCCTCTCTGAGCCATGCGCACACACAAACATGACACACATTTGAGCAGTCTATTCCTCTTTTGAATAACACCTCTTTTATTAGTTTGGGTCTTTTCTCTCTAGCCTGCTTTAAACAGAGAGGGGAGATGGGATTCTAAAGAGCTGCCAGGGGCTCAGTTTGCACAGTGCTTTGATGTCACTGAGATGCTCTGAGAGCAAATGCACACACACACACACACTCACACACACACACACACATACATAGAGACGAGACACCTCTACATAACCAGACAGCACTCAACACCCCCCACCCCACCCCATGCACACGCGTATAAACATGCATACAGTACAATTGCGCTTGTGGCTGCAGAACCACACATGGATGTTAACATTTTCCTTCCTTTTTCTCTGTTTATTCCCTCTTGTTTTCCTCTTTCTGACCCATGGCAACATTTACTCTTTCATCTGCGCTTTTTCATGAGTAAGGTGTAGCATTTGAAGTAAGCTGGGGTTTGAAAGTAGAGGTCAACCAATTGGTTCAGAGCAGATACCAGATTATTCATATATAAAATGCCTTTATTTATCGTATTGCAACATAAATAATCACTCATCATACAGTAGTTAACTTCATATCACTATATTATATTCATGCACAAGATGGATGACTTTACATCTCTCTGCAACTTCAACTCCTTCATGTGTTGAGAAACACCTTTGAAACATAAAAAAACTACAAAGTAAATGCATAGATGCAATAATGAGAAAAAGAACATTTTCATAAGACTACCTGCAGCCTTGTGAAAAACTAAATACACTCCACCATCCATTGACTTGTAAAACAACCTTTAGTAGCAATAACTGAAAGTAATAGTTTGCCGTTTGACTTTTTCGGTCTCTCACATCAGAGTGGAAGAGTTTGACCCACTCTTCTTTACAGTGTTGTTTCCGTTCATTGAGGTTTACAAGCGTTTGTTTCTGAACAGCTCTCGTAAAGCATCTGAACTGGACTGAGGTCTGGACTCGCTGGGTGACAGCTAGGTGCCCAGGTCCTGTGGCTGCAAAGGAAGCACAAATCGTCACCACTCCACCACCATGCTAGACCAGGGGTGGGGAAACTCCATGCCTCAAGGGCCGGTGTCCTGCAGGTTTTAGATTTCACCCTGGGTCAAATGATTAATTCCTTACTAGGCCTCTGGAGAACTTCATGACATGCTGAGGAGGTAATTTAGCCATTTAAATCAGCTGTGTTGGATCATGGACACATCTAAAACTTGCAGGACACCGGCCCTTGAGTCCTGTAGTTCCCCACCCCTGTGCTAGACAGTTGGTGGAGTCTTGGTAATCTGTGTTAGCTGTACATCAAATTTGCAATGTGCATCAATTCCAAAGGAGGCTGTATACTGTGTTTTTCACAGGAGTGAATAAAGTCCCGTGAAAACTTTTTTCATATGGCTTTCATAGATATAGTGATCGCTTAGCTAATGCTAGCCAGGTAGATTATAAAGCTGCATCCATAAAGTGTATGAGTGCAATGATACAGATAATCTGTAATCAGTGATAAAAATAGGCTAATAAAACAGTAGATTTTCACTCTCCAAAACCGAAGCAAAAACTTCTCGGATGGTTATTAAAGGATCACACGTGTAGCTTAGTGACTCCAGTTAGCAGAAGTGAGGCCTAGCAGATGTTTAAGCTGCCTGTGTCTGGGCTCATGTCAATAAAAACAGCTATGCCCATAACCCCGGCACGCAGATAGATTGGTTATAAACTTCCACCCCCGACTAAATTCTAAACATGCTTTTTAATGATGTAACATTGGACATTTAAACATGACAGACTATGGGAATTGACTCACTTTTGGAGCTTGCCACTATAAGGCACTAAAAGGAAGGCAGGCACAGTGGCTTCATTTTTCATTTGGCACTAATTAGCAGGTATGTCGCTCCATGTAGAGCATGTAGAGCAGCGGTACCCAACCCCCGGGCCTCGGACCGGTACCGGGCCGTGAGTCGTTTGGTACCGGGCCGCGAGAGTTGAGTCTCAGGTGCGAAATGTATGGTTTTCAGGGTTTTTATCGGTTTTCAGCGTTATTTTGTTATCGTTTTTATCGTTAACTCGGTTTTCCTGGGTCTTTTCACGTGTGTTATGAATAAATCTTCTTTTTTTCAGTACCGGTACTAGTTTTATTTTGTTGTATTTATCTGCGACACCTTAAAGGCCGGTCCGCGAAAATATTGTCGGGCATAAACCGGTCCGTGGCGCAAAAAAGGTTGGGGACCGCTGATGTAGAGCACCTGAGGTTGCTAGCGTCAACCAATAACCAATAACTCAGCACTCAGCCTTTCTGTCATCTTAATAGATAGATAGATAGATAGATAGATAGATAGATAGATAGATAGATAGATAGATAGATAGATAGATAGATAGATAGATAGATAGAAATGCTAAATATTGGATTTGATCTTGAGCAAAGTCAGTAATCATTCAATTCACATTTAACAGAAAGGCCTCTAACTGCAGAGACACTTGATAATGTGATAATCATGTAAAAAAAAATAAAGTCTTGGATTTTCTATTGGTGAATAAATTGGCATAATTCAGCTTATATACACAGGATTCTCATCAGTTATCCTGATAGGTTAAACAGATTCTATTTATCTTCTTACTGAGAGGTCAAGAGCCCTGGGAAATTGAGGGGATAATCAGAAGTAGGGGCATGTCTTCATTATGTCCAAATGAGGTTGGGAGAGATTGGACAAATACCACACATGCGCTATCAGCACTTCATATTCATGACCCTATTAAAGTGGTCTGGAGTCATTTTCAGAGCAAATTTGATCAGACTTACCCTTGGCACTGATGCTGATAAGTGTTATTTGAACTCAAAGAAAATGAAAGAGACTGCAGAAATTAACATGTAAGATAATGTCCTTAAAAGTGATTGACACACCGTGATTACTTTGTAAACCGAGCCTTTATGGCTGTTATTCTTTTGCTTGGTGTTTTACAACTCACAGTGCCTGCCTCATTTGCCTCTAAGTGAGAAGCAGAGCTTTATTCTGGTGTGTGTGTGTGTGTGTGTGTGTGTGTGTGTGTGTGTGTGTGTGTGTGTGTGTGTGTGTGTGTGTGTGTGTGTGTGTGTGTGTGTGTGATTGCATGGGTCGCAGAGCTTCCAACCAACCTTGACTAACAAGCATATGTTAATTATGGAGAAGATCACAGGCAGGTCATTCAGCCCTCTGCCACTAAAAAGGAGTAAGATACATTACTGGAGGACATATTTAGGGTTTGGAGAGTATAGCACCATCCTACACCACCACCTCTTTCTTATCCCAGCCTCCTTCTTTATGCAACATGTTCCTTTTCTTTTGCTGTTCCTTTAAAAACACCTGCCTTTAAAGTTTTTATTTCACTCTTTATGCCAAGATGTAAGCAGACATGCACAAGAAGAACTGTTATATTCCACACCTCAGGTTTTTTAAAGTTTCTATCAAAAAATCATTTAAGTATTTCCAATTTATTCTAATTTGCATATTTGTAGTTTTGGCTATGGTTCTCTTAGTGATGGTACTATAGTCTGCTAAACAAAGACATTTTTGACATTTTACAGCACCCCACCCTTGATATACAGAATAGTTTTGGATTTTATAGGCAATATTATTATATCTAAGTCAGCTAAGTCAGGTTTAGTAATGAAAGTGGATTTAGCTGAAAGTGGATTTTAGTCAGTCTGAACAGACTGGCAGGCTGTGTTTAACCCCTTAATTGGGCTGGCAGTTGCACTTCTTAAAAACTGTTGGCTGTGCCAAAATGACTTCTAACTTGACAGTGTTGTAGTGTGAGTTCGAACATTTTTGCAATGAGCACAGTTCAGTATGACTAAAGATAATGGTTCTGTTTTTGTGTAACATTAGCATAGAGCTGAGTTTTCTTCATTGGGCTACATGTTATATAACCAGGAGTCACAAAAATATTCATTAGTGTTAAAACTGATTTACTATTTCTTTGGAGGGTACTTGATATTACTGTTACCTCTGCTATTGATGGCCCATCCATCCTTTTTCTTCCACTTATCCAACAGGTAGGGTGAAGCCAAATAGCAGTCAGTCAAAGGGTCAGAGGTTGGGTATACCCTGGACAGGCCACCCATCTACTGAAGGATTTACAGAGAGACACTGATAACATTTCACACTAATGGCCAATTTAGACCAGTTAATCTAACACGTATGTCTTTGGAAGAAAGTCGGAATAACCGAAGAGAACCAGCATAGAGAAAGGCCCCAACCAACCAGTGGATTTAAACCCAGGACCTTATTGTTGTGAGGTAATGGTGCTAACCACATACCACTGTGTTCTTGTTATTGGAAGACTGATGGGCAGATATGCATGAAAGTTGTCGAGATTTTACTAGCCCCTGCTTACCAAGTGATGAATATTTGAGCCAGTATTGATCCGCATCATGAATCAGGAATTTTGGGGGAAGGACTTTCCATTGTCACATGTGTCAAAAATGGATAAATTGTTCATGTCTTCAGAAATACGTATCAAATTGAAATGGGGTAAATTGGGGAACATTATTTTGATGTTCTCAAGACAATATCACAAATTTCAGTCTTGCTCTTGTTTTAACATTTGAAAAAAAAACTCTGTAGTCTCCTTCAGTTACATGACTTTTTCTCTGTGTGGTTTAGTAGAATCCCATTTACGTCTGTAAATTAATTTTATCTTTATCATCTTTGTTTAGCTTTTTGTGTTTTTTTACTCTTTGCAAAAACCTTGCAAATCCACGTAGTGACTACAATGTTGCCAGTATGCCCAGTATTTGGTAACATATATTCTTTGACAAACCTTCTGTGAACAGCAGACAAACCCATTGCCTTGCATGCTTCACCCCTCCTTTCTCTACCCATCTATTGCTTCTCACTGACACCCCCTGCTACTTCCTTCCTCCCCCTCTCTCTCCCTCACACAGCCTTCTGCCCTACACCCCTACCTCCTACCCCACCCCCAGGTCTTGCCCCAGAGCACATTGATTTTGCTGTATACCTAATTACTGCTCATAATCTATTCATTTCACCATTGCCAAAGAGGGCAGCAGCTGTCACACAACACACCACCAGGGGACTGGTGCAGGGATACTTGAGCTGGGACCTAGCAGTGAGGGTGAGAATAAAAATTTGGAGAAAAGACAGCGGAGATAACAATCCCTCAATTGCTCAGAAATCATCATGCTGAACATGTTATGCTCAAATTCTCAGAAAAATGATATAAGTTTTGATGTGTGATGGAGATTTTTTTTTCTTTTTAGTTTCTTTTTTACACCTGCGAGCTGCACTTCATTCCTCTCAGGCTGCCACTGAGTAAAAATATGCTGGTGAAGGTAAAGTGTGTTGTTTTGACAGTTAGAGGCAAAGGGGCAAACACTCAGAGTTCAGTTTTGTTGAATGTGTTTGTTGCATGGAGACTGTTGAGAATTAATAACTCTGTGGATTGGAACCAGACGTGCTCTGCCTGTTATTTACAACTTTTTTGTCAAGCACCTGACCGTGTCTTTCCATCTTATGTGTATTGTCTAAAATAGAAAATGTACAAGAGTTAGAGGCACGTAGAGATCAGCAAATATTGGTGAGATGAAACCCTGATAACATTTGTATGATGATTTGTATCATCGCAAATACGAAAGTCTAAGTCAGAGAGGACATTTTCCAGCTTTCATGTATTATAGCTCTGTGATAGACAGATGACCATGTGACAGCTGGGATAGGCTCCACCAAATGAATGGATGGATGGATGGATGGATGGATGGATGGATGGATGGATGGATTATACTATAGTTATTCCTTTGGAATTCTAGTACAAGAAGCTAGTTACATAGACACAATTGCAATCTCATTGCCTTTCATATCAATGCTTCTGCAACCCCTCGTAATCAGTTGAGGTCTTCAAAGCAACTTTCTATCAGCCTGCAATCAATTTGCCTGAATGAGGTTGTTGGCAATTACATGTACAGTGTGTGATACTGCAGCAATTAACTGTGATAAATGTGGGGAAAAAATGCAAATCTGTTTCCATCTAGGTGCACAGAAATTCACATTTCACTACTTACTTTCAGTGCAGCTAAAAAAACTTAGATTTTAAACAGAAGTTCTGAGAAATTTAGAGATTTTTAAACAAAATTATACTCAGCACTCAGCATGCAGCCACTCTTTTATTCAGGCAGCCTTTATATGGGAATATAAAATATGAAAACTCAACAGTCCAGACTGATTCAGATTTATTCAGCGTTTTATCTACTCTCCATATTCCTTACATTGTGTTGTTTGGACAGCACACAGAAATGAATTGAGGTGAACTCAAAATTTATTTGATTATTCTAGTTTGTTCTTATTAAAATCCTACTATAAAGTGGAAATGAAGCAGAAATGCAGAAATGTGAAAAGTAGATTTCTACATAATGTAAATATCCTGAAACATTTATCCATCCATGCACCAGTTTTCTTATCCAGCTTAAAGTTGGTGGGGACTGGAGTCTATACCAGCTGTTATAGGATAATAGACAGGATACACCTAGTATTCTTCGCCAGTAGCAACATTTATTAATTTTTTCTTCACATGGGCAATAGACACATTGTTAAACTAAGCAGACCTTATAAAGGGTGGGTTTGCACCCTTTTGTCCATTTGTTTGTCAGAAAACTTGCAAAAGTACCAAGCTTAGCATGTGCAGTGGAAGAGCCCATTAAACTCTGGTGCAGATCTGGATCACTTCCCTTAAAATTTCAAAATAACACATTGTCTTTGGTGGTTCCTGTTTGTCGCGTCTCTTCATGAACACTATATGTAACAAATTCCCACTTCTTAGCAGGAGGCATTCTGGGAGACATTGGAAATGATTAGAAGAGGAATTTGTTCAGCAAACGAGCACCAAAAATAAACAAAATCACAAAAGAAGTGCAGTGAAGATGTCGAATTTAAATTTGTGTCAATGGGAAGAAACTGAACACATTTCAAAGAGAACAAAGCAAAGCGAGAATTGCATAATCTGTTCAACAGGACTTGTGTTTTTGTTTATTGTCCAATAATATCCAGTTAAACGGAGAGCAGAAATGACTGCGCCACCATTGTTTTCAAAATTCCTCTGCCTTGCTTGCTCTCACACGCACTCTCTCTCCGCCAAGTACTTTTGCCTTATATTAAATTAAATATTTATGTCAAAAAATGGTCCAACATCCACGCTTATATCTCCCTACAGGAGGAATCTTATTGGATTCAGTTATTTTGTGTATATTTTAGCTGCACTGTGACGCCTGAAGATTTTATGACTCAAGATGTGTGCGGTACATGACAGCTGGCACCGAATACTCGGTCTGAACATACTCCTCATTCCTGTAGAGAGCTGCTGTATCATACATGTCATGGTGTATAAACCTGTATTATTGAGTGAGGTGCCGCAGAAGTCACAAGGAAACATGGTGACAATACCCAGAGAAAAGCACCTCTCAGCCCGCCCATGGGTAATCAGCATCTGTTTGTTTAATCTGCTTAATCTGCTGGTGAGCTCCACTGGGCGTGCCTAATTAGCAAAATTAATTTGTTAAGACATTAGCGTCGTTAGAGATGGCCAAATGAAGCTGCACTGTTTTATGCAAATCGGGATGTGGATTTGGCTTGCTGTGTTACCTCAATTAGTCCCTTCTTTGATATGTGCCTCTTTTTCTCTCATCCTGTGTCCCTTCTCTTTCCTCCCCTTTCATCTTTCCGTTCTTCTCATTATCACTGTCAGATTTCACTAATCATGAAATACTGCTATTGTATGACAGGGTATGAAGGGGGAGGGGGAGCAAGGCTCTGAAACTGCTAATCATCGCAAAAAAAAAAAAAAAAACAGTGGATCAAGGTTTTCATTTAGGGCAAACACTCTGGAGCATCTACCACCGCTATCTCTGTTATCATAAACTCCGCCAGCACTTAGTGGTGTGTGTTTGTGTTTGTGTGACGGGGCAGGCGCACTTCTCTCAGTCAGTTGGATAGGTAATTAGTCCTGTGAACGTCACACCCCTCACAAGCCTGTTTAAGGGTTAATGAGGCCCCAGCAGCTTCCCAGCATGTGTTGAGGGGGTTATGTATGTGGGTCTGGGTTGGTACAGGCCTAGCTTCAATAAGAAACCACCCATAGGACTTCCCTTTGAAGTGTCAGAGGGTCCCCCCTTGTTCCGGGTGGCTCCTGTTTCATTTGTCTGAGTGGCAGCATAAAATATAGATGAGCTGCCAGACAACACAATCTAAGCATCTCTCCACCTAAATACCCCACCCTCACACATCACTCCACCCTCACCCTTGACATTATTCACAGATTAACCGACGCCTCCCCCGTCACCCAGTAATGACCTCCCTTTCTGCTCGCAGCTTTGAAGGGCGACAGTAAAATTAGACACACCAAGCTTTATTTGTGTTTTTTTTAAGCCTCACCGCGGAAATAAATCAACCTATTGCCACCAGAGGGCTACTTAATGCAAACTATTATATAAGATGTGGGCACAGATAAAGTTTACAATGTGTATCTTCTAGTTTTGCCCTGAGGTGGTGTTTTTGTAATGAGGGGTAATGCAATAGAAATGCGAGTGATACTGCAGCCTTGGGGATTTGTAGCTGTGTACTCCATTGTGGCTCAACTGTATTTTATCTTTCTTGGTCCCAGTGGGCTGTCCAGCGGTCCATTTGAACCCCATCTCTAGTGGAGAGAGTGTTCCTGCCAGCTGCTTCCTCAGAAGATAAAGCCCATATAGTTCTGTGGTAAATTAAAACTGTGACAACTGAGAAGGGAATTGTTGAATTTACTAGCAATCACATCAATAATTAAATTTTGCTTTGTTTTTGTTTGTGTTTTGCATTCATCCAAAGCTTAAAATATAGACACTATTTTCTGGTGCTCTCTTATTCAACAGAGGTCACCAACGTAGGTCCCACTGCATGTTTGTTTTGGAAGATTTTTACGCTGGATGCTCGTCCTGAGTTCCTGAGTTGCTCCTTGCTTTTATAGATTTTGAGTTTTTATACCCACATTTCCTGTGTCACATCGGTGCTGATGAAATCACAAGTTCAATGTTGTTTATCGGGATCCTTTTTATTTGTTAGCTTATCTACATTTACACTAAGGAAAACAGCAGTTGAAAACCGTGGCATGTTCAACATTACTTCAAATTTATGTGCCATAAATTTGCAATCTCACCTTTGAAATGGTTGCTTCACAGACAACTAAGTTGCTGTTTTCAAAGCAACAAGACAGTGATGTGCAAAGAGACAATCTGCAATAAGTTTGAATTGAATGGGATCAAGTTGCAATTACATGCAATCTGTGATAATATGGAGACTTAAAAACATACCACATATCTGTTGTTGTCTGCACCAAATCTGTTTCCATCAAACCACCAAAGCTTTTCAACACAAATTTGGACATCCCACCACAAATAAAGTAACAACCCTTAAATTTATTGTAGGAATTTAACCAAAATAAAACCAATTAGCAACCAGTTGAGTCGGGCCCCCTATTGCAATAAGATGCACCAGAGACAAGTTGAGCTCCTTGGTGCAGACTGACTCAGATTGATTGCAAATTGCTGGCAATTTGTTTGCGTTTAAAAAATTAGACAGCAATTATTTGCAAAGCTTCACCAGCCCAAGTTGAACCATGATTGTTTAGAGACAGGACATGTCCACCTGTGCCTGTCACCTTGTGATTGAAAATAGCTGTCCAGAGGTTGGTCACAGCAACTGCTCGTATTTGGTCTCCAACAGCAAAACATTAAAAAGGTATTTTTTCCTAGCAACAAAGAGTTTGTCATCCTATTTTTACTCTAGAGCAAAAAACTCACTAGATTCAACCACTCTCTTTGGTTACAAATTATAATGAAAAACATGTTTTTGTTTAACAAAGAAAAGCATAATTAAATGTTTGCATCTCATGCAATAAAATTGTTCATAAAATAACAAATCTTAATGTAAATGTTGGCCTGTCTCAATCCAAACTATAATAAGTCAATAATTGACTTCACATTCTTTTTTTTTTTTTTTTTGCTCCATAACTCTTCTCCAATCGATGACAAATCAAAAAATTAAACTCAAAAGCTATTCTGTTATCGTTTTTATTAAAAGTTAATTTCACCTGCAAGTTACAGAAAATGTCAGGTTTGTTTATAAATTTAATTTTAGCTGTTCAACTCAAAGTTCATAATGCAGACTGGACAGCAGTGTGCAGCTAGAGTCCTGTGATGTTTTTGCTTGTCTTTATTTCTGGAGCCTTCATCAATCAAACGAAAGTTGAAGAAGAGCATTAATATATCCAAATGATGACAAACTGCATTAGAGTCACAAGACACCACATTTCATTACAGGCTACAGGGACCTCTAATTTCATTCCAGTCCACTTTGTGGAAATGACAAAATGTTATTATGTTCAGCGGGTGAATCAAACATTACACAGCTACTATTTATTTTCACTTTATTTGCTTATGGGGCATCTGCAGGTAATTGTTTTAAGCTTGAGAGAATCTCTGTACATAATAAATCATCTTTTTTCTCCTCTGATCTCTAGGGAACCTTGATACTGGCCAACTTTAAATGGTTTCCTTGAAACAACTTTTCTGCAGTCAGTGTAAAACTTTCTCATCCCATTTTTTAGCAGGCTATTAGAGAAGGAGGAAGATTGCCTTGACCCTACATTTGTTCACATGTCGCCTTTAAAAGTGGAAATAGATACCTGTGTATGGCTGGGTGGTCTGATTGTCAATAACGTCTCTTGTAATTACTGCATTCTTTATGTGAAGCTTGAAAATGGTATGGTACGAGATCAAAGACGACATATCGATATTAGAAATTTCAATAGGGCTCCTTGAAAGACAGTGTTCGCTTTTTTTTCTGTATAACTTATAACATCTTTTATTAAGGTTAGAGTAAATTTAACTTGCACTCTGGGAATAAAATATTATTATGAAATCGAATTGGAGTTTTTTAGTTGCGTGTTTTCAGAGGAACACAGAATACAAATGAGTCTTGATAAGGTTTGGTTATCGCTCTTTGACAAATGTTCAGGAAATGGAGATAGGCTGTGGCTGCGCATCAGCCTATTGAGCAGCAATTACAAACATGATAACAATTTTCCTTTCTTGCTTGAACTTCGATGAGGGCATAAAAGCTGAGAGGAGGTCCAGGGATGAGCCATAAGGAGGAGGGGAGGGACGTTTTTAATCTGGAAATTATTATATCTGGACTACTGACTCTTCAAGCATTATCAGATTGCTTTTCCTGATCATTGCATTCGGTGTATGTTTGATCTCCATGATGAACAGATGATTAGTTTTTCATGAAACCGTTCAAGCAAAACACTCCAACGCAAGCTGTGGCGAGATGCTGTTGATTTAGCTGCTTGAGAGGCAGCAGAGGCCCCCATTGCCTACCGCACACCAGCCTGAGCAGGAAACCACATGGGAGTAGGAAGGGGTCAGGTAGGGTCAAGCTTATGGGTAATGATATATCACCTGCCATATATTTAAGGTTTTGCTAATTCTCTCTTCAATTATGACCATTCCTCTGCCCTGCTGGCCCACGAAGCAATGAGGCGACACATTCAATTTGAGCAGGGATATACATTTTTGGCAGAGAAATGACGCCGTCCAGATTGTGCAAATTACAGGCGGACAGCCCAGATGATCCCTACTACTGACTTGACATTCATGACTTGCTATTCCTCTGACAGATCAATAATAAATAAAAAGGAATGGTGATTTATGAAAGAACAGGAAAGAAATATTTAAGGATTGAATTTCTATGATTATACACATCCCTGCAATACTGCATTGGAAAAACAGTCAGGAAAATGTATGGCTGGCTGGATTATAAATATAAGTAATCACTTAAAAATCACAGAGAAAACGCAAATCTTTTGTTAACTGTTCCAAAATTCATTTACAGCACCACTTCAGTCAGATATAAATAATAGCTTACTTCAAATGTTCAGTATTTTATGTTAGAATTCTTTATTTGTTTGCTGACTGACTTGCTTTCATTTAATATTAATCTAATGGGAATGCGACATACATCTATGTCACATGTTGCTCTGCAGCATTTCAAGCCATCTTTTGTTTCATGTGAACATAAATTGAAATGGAAGCACTTGAACTTTCATTATTTTTCCACGTTTCATAGACCAAAAAAATGTGCAGTACCATAATCAGCAGATTGTCAGATAATTCAGTGACTCCAGGATTTCCCAAGACTATATTAGTGGTAAAGATTGTTGCATTTTAAACGGTAGAATATGTTACATTCAAAGGGATTCTAGCATAACTCAAGAATTCTTAACAAGCACAGTGTTTAATATCTGTTGTGCAATACTTGACTGACGTAAAGGATGAGAATTCGCCTCAGAAAAAACCCCAGAAACACTCGACATCTCAGCGTAATGGAATGACAGCTCGTGTGAGCAGATCGAGGGGGGTGAAAAGAAGGTGAAATGGCTTATTTAACCAACAGAGAGCAAAAAACTGCAGGGGGGGGTTCAGTTCAGTAACTTCATGCTTCCACAAAGCAGAAAGGAGACAGGAAGTTATGTGATCACCCCTTTGCTCTAAACACTGTTGTGTGTGTACAAGGAACACAGAAAGACGGCTGCAGATAAAGGCTTTACACCGCATTCAGGTTTGGAAGGACTGGGTTCTGAGACAGCAAATAACAGTCCTGGGCAGATTTACACTGGGCAACTAGTGAATGTCCTCAGAGCATGTGGGGTTTTTTTTCTTTTAGTCACAGTGGTTATAGCTGTTCCTTTAGCAGCTCTTAGTTCAGCTCTTGTTTAGTAAAAGGGGGATGCATTAGTGATATTTTCTTTATGACTGTATAATTTGGTCATTTAGTCACCACTTCATTGAAATATTGCGTGAAATCTTAATGCATTATATTTGTATGTTGAAATAAAGTGAAGCGATTTAAGACTTAAGTTTAGTAATGTGGCTTTCACACCCTTTCAGCTTTTTGAGGGTGCTCGGGATGATATTCCTACAAATTGATTGTTTTTTGGTAGTTAGCTGTTAAAGCTAGCTGCTTAGCTAGCTTAGTTTAAAAGGTGCATTCAAATTTCATGACACTTTTTAATGGAATGCTGATTTGGTTTAAAAATAGATTTAAAACAAGATGTAAGCTATTTATTAGAGAGAGCTAAATTCAGTCCATTTCAACCTTAGATTGGTGTAGCTTCTAGTTTTATAAGTGAAACTAATCCAGACATGCTTTAAAACTGCATTCTGTTTTGAGGCCACCAGGGAGGTAATATCTGTGGTTGCAAAAAAAGATGTCTGCCTGGATCCCCCGAACACTTTGCTGCTGAACTTGTGCTCTCAGCAGCTACCGACTGGTGTTTGACAGTTCCACAGATGTCGAAGTTCAACAGCAACTCAGAAATTCATCACTTATCTGATCCTATAGTTTGTTACTGCTGCACAAAAGGATTGTTTAGTTCAGTTTAGTTTAGTAACTAAATCTGTGTAAAACAAAATGACTTAAGCAAGGTTGGTATCATAAATCGTGCGTATTTTGTGTACTTTAAGAAAGCAGCATGCCTTCAGTGCTCTCTTACAGTTCTCTTGGACAAAATATTATTATTATTATTATATGTGTCACTGTTACTGGATCCATATCTGGTCTGTACTTAACACAGAACATCCTGTATATGCATATTTGAGTCTGGAGTGTACTTGGTTCTGCCAGAGTGATAAGCTGGAATAATACGCTACTGCTGGATTTAAGTGCCAGCTGTACAAATAAATCTTCAGTGTTGTGGCCTTGAGATTCCTTCAGTAGAGTGGGGTTTTTTAAGTTTATCAGCCAAGAAGTAGAATACAAAAAGAATTCTTTCCACAGGTCAGTACCTGTGGATTTGCAGTTGATTGCATCATTGCAAAGAAATCTAAAGAACACAAAGGTTTTGCCAGCATTTGAAGAGCAAGTTCAATTTTTTTAAGAACTAATATATATATACATATATATATATATATATATATATATATATATATATATATATATATATATATATATATATATATATATATATATAATGACAAGCAGATCCAGATCTATTTTATTGGGCCTCCAGCTGTCAGATAGGGGGGTTTTTTTGTTAATGAGCTTACTATTCCTGTTTATGTGCTGTTTTTCATATGTATAATGTTACCATTATAACTATAAAAGTAAAACTGCTATTTGTTTATAGAAGCACAGCATGTTGTATTGCATTAGAGACAAACGTTTCTTCTTTGTGTCCTTCGGTTGCTCTTGCTCTCTCAACGTTGTGTTTTTCATCACCAGCTCTAGTTTACATGAAATAAATGCACTGTTGTTTGGGTGAGAACTGTATTCAAGAGCTTTTTTATAGATATATACAGCATATAGTTTTTACTGGTGATATTTCATCTTTTTGTGAGTCTGGAGGCTCTCCAGCTTGTTGTTTTCATAGGAACTCTAGCAGGATGAGAAAAAAACTAACAAGCACTTGTCAGTTCTCAGCCATCACACTCTCTGACAAGCAACTGTTGTGGACTTCTCCTCTTATCTTCCCTCTCTCTCACCTTGCAGTCATCTGAGAGAGCACATTTCATTGCATTTGTATGGGTGTATAGTTTTGTGTGTATGTGTGTGTGTACATGCTTGCCTTGCCATGCATGTGGTTGTGTGTTATATGTGTGTGCTTACATGTGTCAGAAACTCGACATGATCTTGTCTCCGGTGAAGGCCTTGGATCACCCGGCCCTGCTCACTCAGACCTGACAGTGCAGCTGAACTAATCAATATCTCTCTGCAGTCAAAGGTGGGTTCTGCCATGAGGCCGCGGGGGTGCACTAATTGATGGAAACTCACCGCCGGCTAGCTCCATGCCCTGCGGCGCTGGAAGAAGCAGGCTAGGGCCTTCCACTGAAATGGAAGGGGAAATAGAGGACAGAAAAGGCCGAGATCATAATCAGGAGAGAGAAAGCTGTTTAGTTTGTGCTACTTTTGTCTGTGTTCTTATGTAGAACAGGGTTACATACATGGAGCATGCTGCTTGTTGGGTGACATATTTTACATTTTTGCAGTTTCATCTCTCTTTCCTTGTCTTCTTGTCAAGGCCAGTGATGTTCAGCATTACAGTGACCTTTCTATATACAGGTATCAAACCTGTGGTGGGATTTCAGTGAATCTATTGGTTGGGTAAGCTTGTCTTTAAAAAAATATTAACCTGTAAGACATAATAAGATAAGTCTTTTTTTAATTCTTATTTTTATTGTCAGATATCCCTCATTCCTAACTCTTTTTCTGTTTATTTACTAAAAAAAAAAATGCATTTCTTGTTTCAAAGGAAATAAATAAGTAGATATTTATGACAAAATAATACTTACATAATTTTTTTACTTACTAAATTAATCAACATACTGCAGGCTTCTCGGAGCAATCCTTATGCAAATCAACCTTTGCTTCTTAAAAGTGTCCCCTCATTTGATCATGTGACTTTGTAGCGACTAAAAAAGATCACATGCAAAAAAGGAAACAAGAAAAAAAAAACAACAAGAGTGGCTCATAAGGAAAAAAGATTATTTGAGAAAATGCCCACAAACTTGTTTCTTGTTAAGAATATATTGTTATGGTGCAGACTAAGCACGCCATGATAATTATCATCAATAATTGAGTAAGAGGAAATGGTAGAAAGAGCTGCATTCAGTGCTCGCTAAATGTGCCTGAGAGATGCTGAGATGGACAGTCTGGCTAGCTAGCTAATTTGGCTCCTTTTTATGTGGCACTGAAGATTATCTTTATGTTTCCACCCGCTTAGCTCTGGCTCTTATGAAACCTGGGAAGAGAACGCGTAGTGTTTCCTGTCATTGCCGTTTATCAGTTGTTTGGTGGTACATATTGATCCCGGAGAGCAACAGCACAAATAAAATGTCCTTGATAATATTTGGTTGATAGCAGAGGTAACTTGCCACAGGTCGTTACAAGGGGGACTCACAAATATTATGTAGGTGGTTTATATATTTTGGCTGAGAAATGCATATATACCAATTAATATTTATTCATTCATTCAGTCAGTCAGTCAAAAAAATCCCACTGACACTTACACCCATGTTGTAGGCTGTGTCTCCTGAAGCAAACGCTGTAGGATCAAGAGAAAGTTGCTTCATTTTCACATGTTGAGCTCTGCGTATTATGCTGACGATTACCTTTCTAAAAATCTTGAGACTGAGATAACCTTAATGCAGAGCTAGCTAGAGGGCAGTTGTTGGCAAGAGCTTTCTGCTCCTTTCTTTAAAAGAGGAAGCTTGCCTCTGAAATGGGCCATAGATCGGTTGCAGTCCAATCATGCCCAGGAATTATGTGTTCAGCAAAAAAAAAAAAAAAAAAAAAGACTGGAGTCAGACTACAGAGGGAAAACCAACCTTGAAACTTACTGACTTATTGAACTCAGGCCTCCTAACGAACATGCTTCGCTGCAGTTTATAGAAGAAAATGGAACAAACTGGCTATTATAATTAAAATGCATTAATATTTCTTAATATTCTCCTAATGCTTAGCATTTTACTACCATCCATGCAACCAGTTCATCCAAATTCACAATCTGGATTCGGACATGTGTTTTTAACAGCACACTAGCTGCATGAAAAAAAATAGCTAAGCATCCACAATGCACCCTGTGTGTAAAGGACCGGTGAGTCTTTCACAACAAAGAAAGTTCAGAGTTAGTATTGGCTGAAAATGATAGGCTGATCCCCCGGGAATAAGGTACACTTTCCAAAATGTAAATTAGGCCTTCCCTGAGACACACGGGTCTCTTTCTCCCCTGCTGCTCGGAAAGCTTTGCCATTCACCTTTAAACAGCAGAACAATAATCAATGGAGCATTATTAATGCTGAAATCATTCATGTGCTCTCCTGTGGTACCCTGCTGAGTGTAAAGCCACTGAAGTCCTGTAGCTCATATGGATTGCACTGTATTCGTTACACACAAAAAACATCATGGCTGCAGATACTGACCTGAGATCTATATTTATCTACAAATGATATGATATGTGCAACCTTAAAGATATATTTTTTTAATAAACCAAATCTTACAGTTTGCACCAATTTGAGATTACCAACAAAGATGTAATCCTCATGAGGCCATTGATAGCTTCCAGTATCATGTTTTCTATTAATCCCTATTGTTTTGGGGGGTACTAGTATCAAGAATTTCAACTTTGAGACCAAAAGAAAAAAAAATCATATGTGTACATCATGTGTGCTTCAATCTTTAATAAGCCATGTTTCCTTGCCGTGTTACACACAGGCTTGTCCTCAGTCCTCTAAGATCCCGGTGTGAATTTTTCATAAACCATGTCTATGCGTCTTGTTCATGAGCTGTCTCAATACACAGAGGCCTATAGCTTCCATGTCCAGCCTGGCTTACGTATTGGACATTAGAAGAGTGCAGGCAGAGCTGCAGCAGAAGGAAGAGGAAGGAACGAGCGATCTCCTTCATTACAGGAGCTAGATATAAATCAAACTAATTATGGCGCCACTACAGTATCGAACCCATGGAGGGGAAATGAAACGATCAGAGTCAGGTCGCAGCTCAACAGAGAGGGAGTTAATGAAAATATTAATTACCTGATGATATATTGGGGATCTGGAGTGCCCCACCCAACCCTGTCTCTCCTGCACTCTCAAACCCCCTACCACAGAGAGCATTTGTTTTAATTGAGTAATAATAAGGCTGCTACATTTGGCTGAGTCACTTGATTTGAGGGTGTAATTGACCAATAAAGGCCCATGACAGGCAATTATAAATCCAATGTACTGCTAATTACTTAGCAACTCTTAAGTGTCTAACTAACACAGTGAACATTACACTTCAGTGCAGATGGTTATTTTAAAAGTCATAAAGTGAAAGCCAAGTGAGTTCACAGAGTGTGAGCCACATGGCACGCAGTAAATTAGTCACCTACATAACTCTCTTCATGTCTGTCACACACATGCACCACCCACCCAACATTGTAGTGTAATCTGCTATTAATATCAGATTTTGGTCTTGTGATCGATTTCCTCTGTGTTTTCATTCTGAATTATTCAGTGGTACACTTTATCTCCTCACCTTTCCCTCTCCCCAGACTGCTGAACCTCTCCCCACCCCCCCACCCCCCTCGCTATTTGTCACATTGGTCAATAAGTGGCTGATATTTGGATCCTGACTTTGTGGGCCAGGGTTCCTTCCAGATTCTTGATGGGGGGGGTACCCAGACGGATAATATTGCACAACAGTCAATCATGGTAATTAGAGGTGGTATCAACAGTAGTCTGGTCTGCTCAGGTTTGAGATAAAGGATGTGTTAAGGTACGTGCTAATCTTAGGATCAGTTCATCTGTTTTCTTGGATTAATTAATTTAGACATTTTTAAAATGTTCATTTGTACATGTCTAATTATATTAAATTACAATTTGACAAGGTGAACAATTTTCAATTATTACTTGTCAGTTGTCATTTGTAAGCCCCACGATGGTGTAACTGGCTCCAACATATCATAGACTGTATACAAAAGATGGAAAAGGTGCCAGTTGGTTTGTGGTATCCTAATTTAATGTCTCAAGTCTAATGTTTGTCAAATCACCATCTTGGTTGTTAGTGGCATGATCTGTGATCTGACTTTGAAACTGAGGGCCATGGGCATTTTTTTTATTTTAGTCTTAATAAGAGCATAATTTACAAAATGATAGTTGAGTTGTATTAATGAGACTTAAAGCTTTCAGGTGAGACCCTAACCTTATTGTAAAAGTATTCACTGAATTGACCGTAGAGTAAATTGACGTAAAGTTATTTTCTCATAGGCTTCTACAGAAGAGTCGCCCCCTGCTGGCATTTAGAAAGAATTTAAGATTAATTACAAAACATAAATATAAAAATATCAGTGACATAATTTCACATTCCATACCACATGTGGAAAAAAAATAAATTTCTTTCTAAATTTTAGTGCATTTTATGTACTTTAATTGGCAAAGCAATGTATTTAAACATTTTAACAAAGCTTCTTGTAAGCCTTTTTCGTGGTTTTTATATGTGTGGAGCTGTCGCATCCTTTTATTAATGACTGTTCTCATGTATGCACATGTGCCGACCACATACACATGTGTAAAGAACCTGAAGTAAGTGAGAAAGTTTTATTGGTTTGTCAGGTATTTGTAAGTCATCAAAAGACAAACAAGCTGTAAATGAGCTACAGTTATCCAGTGTTGCTAATTTTCCATTCTACAGTAGACAGATGTTTAAAAAGCACCTAAAAGATGCGATGCTATGACACAGGCAGGCATGAATAAATGAGCCATGCAGATTTCTGTGTTTTGCTATTTTGCGTGAATGAAAGTATTCAGCCCCATAAAAATCTGATGGGTAAAACAAAACAAACTTAAACAGTCAAGAACTGACTGAATTTATTTTCTGCTTTTATGGAGAACTGTAGGACAAACTAATAATCCAGATTGTTAATTCACTAGATAATTACACCCCATTAATTAACAAACTGGCGTATAATTACTGAAATGCCAGCAAAACTATGCAGTGAAACTCTTGCACAGATGCATCAATGTGATCGGTGCTTATAACTCAAGCATAATTAGTCATCTCAATTTATCTAGCTCAGTGAGATAATGCAGTCAGTCTGCTTGCAGGAAGTGAGTGAATGAATTTTACATAGTTCACAGCTTTCCTCCATTCAGAGTGACAGGCTAATCAGTACTTTGTCAAAGTCGACTCCAGCTCCACCTGTCAAAGCTGTCAGTCTTTTGAGGAGCCAATGAGGTCTCAGGAGTAACAAACTGGAGAGCTGATTTCACACTGTGTGACCTGCAAGGTGCGAAGTCGGGACACTGAGGACATAACAATCAATATTAGAACATGTGGTATTGATGAAAGGTATCAGAAATGGCTGGAACTTACATGTGATCCTCGAGGCATCCAGTGACTGTCTCTTGGGCCTGATGATGATTACAACACAATGTATTGTGTGATGGGGATGTAAGGTAGTAGAGATGAGTCTATTGACTGCAGGAGAAACTTTGTGCTAAAAAGTTATCAGTTCCTGGTGAAATGCTTCATTGAGAAAAAAAACACCTTTACTTGCAAGCTTTTGATTCGTTTAAACTCTACTAAAGAAGATCTGTCTTGATTTCTCATTTGAGCGACATGACCACTAGTCAGTGGTGCAGCCTTTTTCATTTTAATTCACTGCCGGCTGGTCGATCTGCGACATTCGGGTTGAGGTGCTGATCTAACAACTGTGTCATGAGTTGGATATTCCAGTAAGGGGATCCAGAGGATGATATTCCAGTCTGGGTAACAAGAGGCTAATAGGATCAGAGAAAGGCGATCAATGGCCAGTAAGCTGAGCTCTCTTTTTGTCTTTTCAGTCTTTCTCTGAGACGCTGCCTCTTGCTGTCAAATGCTGACTGTTTTTGCATGGTTCTATTAAATGTCTTCTACAGCGCATGACACAGATGTATTAAACAGAAAAATACAGATACCTATTAGTGGCCTGACCAAGCATCTGTGCACATTAAAACATTTTACCTTGAGTCAGTTTATTGGAATCCAGCCCTAGGTTAGCTCGGTGGTAGGTATAATAGTATTAGAACCTGAGCTCAGTCCTGAGTCAAAGTACAAAAGGTTACTACAAAATTAGTTATCTGACATTTTTCTATCTATCTATCTATCTATCTATCTATCTATCTATGTGTACCTTTGTGTTGTCAAAACAGTTGGAAGTAAGAAAATCGTGCTTTTTCTTCCTGTTATGGGAGAAGTGAGAATCAAATTGCCATCAGTCATCCAATTAGATGTCAGTTAGATGCTAAATAAGCCGTGGAACTTTGAAGTGGCACAGCTAAGTGGTGTTTTTTACCTTTAGAGGCAGAGGAAACAGGGGAAAGACAAGCGTGAGCAAGGACTGTCTGAAAATGTGCTACTAGTACTACTGCAATTGCCCTATTTACATTGTCACTGGCTTTCAAGAGGATGCCTATTCAACCAATAAAGACTCTCTCTCTCTCTCCGTGTGTGTGTGTGTGTGTGTGTGTGTGTGTGTGTGTGTGTGTGTGTGTGTGTGTGTGTGTGTGTGTGTGTGTGTGTGTGTCAACATTTGCTCCCCCTCCATGCTTCCCAGTTCGAGTTCAGCAAATGAGTTGAACCAGCCTTCCTGGGCAGTCTTTCCTCTCTACTCCAACCTCTAACAACTCATGAAATATTTAACGTGCCTCACAATAACCTCTCTCACACACACACGCACACACACAAACACTTTTTTCTCTCTGCTCTGGCTGATGGTCAGGATAAAAACGCTTAAGCCCTGCTATATTTTAAGAGTGCCACTGATATTCCCCCACGCACACTTTGGCGTACATACACACTTTGTGAACTATTATTTCGTGGAACATTTCAGAGTGCAAATCCATTGCATTCAGCCTGGCTGAGTAGCGAGGTAGCTGGATACAAATTTGACACCCGGCCGATCGGCAGCTGCCGGCTGTTTAATCAACAGTGATGAATATTTGATGGCGTGGCGGCGGGCAAACGGTGGCCGACACTCCTCATTATCGAAGTCTATGTGTACAGAGGAAGATATTCAATATCTACCAATGGGGAACTGGCCACTCGCAAGAACATGAAATACCCTCACAGCTCATGCTCGAAGAAGTAGATCTGTATAATTTTTAATCTATGTAGGACAAAGTTAACTCAGTTAACAAAACAAAGCAAAAAAAAAAAAAGTCTACTTCCGTTAAAATTGTGGAACACCAATTTTAACTGAAGTAGACAGTTAAAAGTGAGAATTCAGAATATCATTATTGTTTTAAATTGGAAACTGGAAACGTAAAGGGTAAACGCATGAACCCTAAAATAGCTCTAGCGTTTAAAAGTTTTAGCTGAACCCTGAGAAGACGAGTTAGTTCCTCGAAAGACAGCCTGTTTTAACAACTTGTGGCTTTAACCGGCTGCGCAGCAATTTTGTCTTCAAATAGTCTCACATTTATGAAGATGCACATCATACGATCTCCCGAAGGCGTTTGAAGTGAGCCAATTGACTACTTTAAAGACATCAGTGTCCAATTTATTTTTCAAGCTCAGCATATTCCTAAAAAGAAAAACATGCTATTTTTCTCCAGAAAGCATGTTGTTATTGTGGTGTTCAGCACCAAGGTCAGCGACAAATCAGTAGGATCATTTCTGTGTATTTCATTAGTACGATAAGAAGTGTTGCACTTCTCAAACCTATTTAGGCTACAAGTTCAGAGTAAACTGAAGACAGTGTTTCTATAAAAGAAGTAAATACAAATAAACGAATTCAAAAACCTTTTAGGATTTTTTTTGCCGTCGAAATGTCTTGTGACGACGTAAAAAAATGCGATACGCTGTTTGTCTCTTTGTTGGATTGATGTTAGGTCAGTCAAAAATAAGCAACATATGTTTGCTTTGCGGGAATATTTGACTGTGTTTCACTTTAAAATTAGCCTGTTTTTAGTGACTAAAGACAAGAGGGGCATGAGAACCTTATCAAAAGTTACTGGCCATAAACAAATAGGCTAAAGGAACGGGTAAACATTTTTAATGGCAAAATTATATTTTATTTTGTCATTTTTACCGTATGGCAGGTTATGACAACTTGTAAAACGTTTTCGTGACTCGAGCAGTCTATTATGAAATATTTAAAACACGCTACGTCGATTTTCGCGTCAACAGAGCACTTTTTTTTCGAGAGTCATTCAATGCTATAAGAGGAGAACACAACCCTGACCTGAGCGCGAACCCTAACCCTTTCGCTTGTTATTCATGACTGTCGAAAAGCTTAAAATATTGGCCACTTAGGGGCATGTCAAGTAATAGGACATCAACCGTGCTCGTGCAGGCTCTCCTTTCGTTTCCGGTCGCGCGCCCCTCTCTTTACCGCGCACTTTCTATCTGCTGCACGTGCGGTAATGACGAGAAGGAAAATAGGTTCAATACTAGGGTTCAAAGAGCACTCCGCCCGGGGCCATGGCGGCTCGGGAGGCAGGGATTGGGAAATAAATGGCATTTAGGTGAGGCAGATTTTGCATAAAGTGACATTTAGGTGGTAATACTTTCTGAACGAGGTGAAGAATCCCGCAACGAACCATGCAGACACTGACAAGTGTTTTGATGTTTTAGTGATGCACTTTGTCAGAATAGCTGTCAAGCGCTTGGGCCAAGAAGCTACGAGGCTAAACCATATAGTCAGCTAGATTTGTGTTGGATATGCCTCTGGGTTTCACAGTCATCACTGCAGGTAATATGTAACATTTGGAGTTGTACCAAAGCTCACAAATATGACAGAAGGATCATTTTTACTGTAAGGAATACAGGCTACCGTCGCTAATCTCTAAATTGTAATAGGTGCCTAAGTACTCCGTTTAACTTGAGCTTTTCTTGGTTATGTGCCAAAAGGTTTGGGTTGACATTTGTCTAAGTGATTTCAGGTATTTATTTTAAAGTCACGTGTGCATTTTGTTTTTGTTTTTTGTTGGGTTTTGGGGGGGGGGTTGGTTTTGTTTGTTTGTACCGGTCAACGATAACAGCAGGGCGTTTCATCTGTTACACCGTCTAACTGGTGGAAATGTGCCCATTAAGATCAGTGAGCGGGAGAAGCAGTAAATGTTCGAGCCATGATGATGAAAGGAGTGGCAGTGTGGACTCTTTAAAGCCGTTTAAAAGCCTGAGATTCCTGTTTGCTTGTTCAGAGAGTTTCATTAAGGGGTTTTAAAATTTTAGGTTACAAAAAAAAAAAAACAAGCAGACTGATTTGAAAAACCCAACACATGGTGAACTTGGACAGTGTATGAATACAATGAAAATCCCTACTGGGAGTTTTTATTTCGCAACTTTGAGTCCAACAATACAAAAACTTTTCTAATGACGCTCTGTACTACCAAGACGACAATTTGGCACTCCACACAGGCCAGCTGTTCTGATTATAATGCCCCCTATAATTGAAGCCATCATACTTTTATAGCTTCCAAATTCAAATTGTTGGCAGTGTCCAAGCTGCTTTGTAACTGCGAACTTCATCTAGCTTGTGTGTGTGTGTGTGTGTGTGTGTGTGTGTGTGTGTGTGTGTGTGTGTGTGTGTGTGTGTGTGTGTGTGTGTGTGTGTGTGTGTGTGTGTGCTTCCATTATTTTTATAGTTTGTTAAATCAAAACAAACGTTCAGTGTGTTAAATGTTTTATTTCTCCTCAACACTGGAAAAAAAAAACCTTTTCCTTTTTTCCAACTCTAGTTTCTGGCAGCAAATGCCACAATGTGTGTGTGTGTGTGTGTGTGTGTGTGTGTGTGTGTGTGTGTGTGTGTGTGTGTGTGTGTGTGTGGGCTTTGACTGGGCGCCATACAAATATGAATCTAAATTGCGCTTTATGCTATGCAGACTACTTGCATATCCGTGAAGCATACATAGGCTGCCCATTTTTATCTGTCAGTAGCTACATGGCAAGAGGTCAGCCCCTCAAGATCAAATATTTTTCTTACTAAATGACGGATTTATTAGACAAATAAGTTGTGCGTCTGACTCTGAACCCTCTGTGATTGAAATATACCCTTGTGTCAACAGCATCGCCTCTCAAACCAGGTCCCGGGCGATGGAGGGCTGCCACAGCGGATTACTGAGCAAATATAAGTGGGAAATGAGTGCAGATCTGGGGGATATACGCATCCACATCCCCGGTTTGACATTTCCGTCCAAAAGGGCCTCCTTCTTGCTTATTGTTAGATCAGCAGGGTCCCTCCTTGGGAGCTCTTATCTTAGATATGTTTTACTGATGTTGTTTTAAGAAACTCTATAAATTGGGTGTAACAATGTCAAAGCAAGAACAAAGCATAAGCCAATTGGGGAAGAAAAAAGAAGAAGGAAAAAAAAGCTTAACCAACGCAGTATGTTAGAGCTTTCCATTTCCTTTAACTTTCAGCTCGAAGTGTTGTAATTCTAATGATCTAATCCATCTTAACCTGGGCGTCTAACAGCTACGATTAGGGTAGGCCCACTCCCCTCCGCTCAGAGCTATACTAAAAAGTCGTGCTCTCATAAATCTAAGCGCCTGCGTTACCATAACGTGTGGTGAAATCATTATTTGCCAACGTGGTGTCAGAGAGTCTCTCATTTCGTCTGTCAGGAATCCAATTTCCTCTTATTTACATCCACGGTATAGATTAATTACTCCCCTGACTAGTAGCCTGAAGGAATTAAGTTATGAGATCCTTTGGTAGGCTCCGTGATTAATCCATCGCTGCCTATGCAAGAATACAAAAGAGGAAAGAAAGGCGGTGATTAACACTGTTACATAATAATAATAATAATAATAATAATAATAATAATAATAATAATAATAATAATAATAATAATAATAATAATAACAATAATCTAGTTTTTCATTGTAACAAGGCTCAAACGGGACACCTGAAGTGAAATGGGACGGGATGGGGTAACTCAAACGATCTAGACACGATTATAGGAGGACGGCCCTTTTAGGCCCAGGCACTAAGGATACCTATGATCGGGCGCCGGCACGGTCGACTATTGATAGAACTTTAAGGGTTATGATATCGGTGAGGTTGCTGATGAAATATCCCCCTGATTAATAGAGGACTCTGTCGTAACGGGCTGACATATGGTAGGCGAGGCAGCTGGGGATGGTACCTCAGGCATCCCCTACGGCCATTAACATATTAGAGGCTATTGTGCAGGCAGACAGTCCGACTTCATCCAGAGCCCCTGTGCAGAGAGACAGCACCCCAGAGCTGTTTGATATAGGCTTTCAATAATGTATTACTCTTCAATCCGCCAACGGAGCTGTTCGTGGTGCTGAAATGATTGCCATGTGGCGTGTGTGGTGCTGCGCGTGGAGTGTGTTCAGTGCCAGCGGTGTTGCGTTACTCTCAGAAGATAGTATGAGGTGGTGAAACTTTTAAGCCATTGTGTATACATACACACACACACACACACACACATATATATATATATATATATATATATATATATATATATATATATCTGTACTATTTCGTAACAATGCAACAAAAAGGACTCTGTGATAGCGGCACCTTCTGACAGGAAATTTGCAATATCACTAAATGAGCAAATAGCTTTTTTTTTTTTTTTTTTTTTTTTACATTTCATTCATTCTTTTCTGTTTTTTCCTAGAAAGTCTGCGTCGCAAAAGAACAGCGTTTGGAAAAATATTCTCACAACGAAAACAAATTCCTATTATTTTTTCACAATTGTCCTCAATTTTTAAATTAGATTTACAAAATTATGTTTTACAGAATTGAACGAATGAAGTAGTGGAATAAGGCTAGCAGCGGGGAACGCCACGAAGCAGGCCTGTTACAATTTAAATGGAAAAGCAATTGCAGAAGAAAAAATATATATATTTTCATTCAAAATGACATACGTCTATGCTAATCTTTAAAAAAGAAAAAAAGTTACAAATGACCAACAAAATTTCTTAAAAATTCAACAAAAAAGTATTTTACTTACCTTAAGGATTCGCTGTCTTCTGTCCGTGTAGCCAAAAGCTAAAGAAAAGCAATAAAGAGCAGCTTTCTCTGCTATTTAACAGCGACTTCCTTCATCCGCCTGCTTCCCCTGAAACCCCCGAAAGCTGTCTGAAAATATTGCATTTTATATCAGCAAATCGCGATTAATATTGCATTACATGCTCTTAAAAATTCATCTTTATGAATGCAGCCGAACGTGAAGCCCCACAAAAAAAAAAAATTGATATAGCCTATCTGCAAGTTAGGAGTGAACAGAAATATTTGGAGGGGGTAGAGGTCACACAGTGGTCATTTTTAAAAAGAAAATCAACTTTTCTTTTTCCCCTCTCTCTCATTCTCTCTCTCTCTCACCCTCTTTCTCTCTCTATCGTCTCTCTCTCTATCGTCTCTCTCACTCTCTCTCTCTCGCTCTCTCTGGTGTCAGTGCTCAGTTATTCTACATTAAAACTTCATTAAATGTTGATTGTTGGGCCTGTGTCAATATAGGAAGAAAACATTTTCCTTTAACAGCCTATTACTTATTAATTCATCCTATTTTATGTTCAGATGTTTAAATAAAAGGTAAGGACAACTAAAATACAGCCTCGCAATTTACTTACTATACCAAATAAATATTATGAGTATAATATAGAAAAAATAAACAAACATTTCAAGTAAAACTTATATTAGTTTATATAATAATAATAATAATAATAATAATAATAATAATAATAATAATAATAATAGAGAAACTAACGGCACAAAAATGTAAAATTATACGCATCTAACTTTCAAAAGTTAAACTTTAAACTTTAATATTATCCTCTAAAATTAGGCAAATGTATATACAACCATTATAATGAGTTTTATATCGCTGATTAGAATAAAGCTACGCCATTTAAAACCATACCAAACGCTTTATCACGTGGCCATAGTAATGCGTTAAACTATTGCACCAGCAGTAACCTTGATAATCGTGTGCCGTGCAGGCCGAATCACAACCAGGAAAAGCACAGTTTTCTTTCTTTGATTTATTAGAAGATTGCTGGAACACACCTCCCTGTTGGATTTGGCTTACAGGATGAATAGTACCAATGAAAGTAAGAGGACAACAGAGGAGAGTGGAGAAGTTGTGAAAGAGGGAAGGAGACAGTGGGACATTTTCTCCATGATGCACATGTCGCCGCAGTTTTTGTAAACATACTTTTGTGCACAAAGTAAAATATTACTTACACAACGTTTCCGTAACAGTTAACACGACAAACAACGTGGTGATCTCAATGTGAAAACAGGCATTAAACAGTGACTTACACCATCCACAAAATAAGGTCTAGCAGTAGACAACTCTGCTGTAGGCTATGCAGTGATTCTTCTTCCAATGCATAGAGTGTTTGCACTGCAAACTGAAACACATGAAAGAACGAAAACCCCCTTTTATTGATTGCGATCTCTCCTTAATGATGCAGACAGAGCTATCATGCTCTGATCTGTCTGAAACTTTTCCCAGTGATGCCAATGGTGCAGATAGACCCCCTCCCCCTTATTAATTTTGTTTCCAGAACACAGGAGCTCACCTCTGGTAAGTGATAAAGTGATGTCTGTATATACAAACGCATTTCGACATAGCCGATCTAGAAACCTAAAGGGTCCTTTGTGCAAATTCAAAATAAATATATCTGCAGATGTGACAGCCCACACAGGCTAAATTACTTCCCGTGAATTAGGATTTCATGCAGGCCTGAAAAATAATTCTTTTTCCGATAGCCATAAAAAGTTTGCAACTAAATTTCAGTTCGTAGCAGCCTCCAAATAAGAATAAATGAACGGATGAATAAATGAACAGTCATGACTTAGTCTATATCAACGACAGAAAAGATCAAACCCAAACCACATTTAACAATCAGTGAGGTAATTCGTAAATGGCTATACTTCAAAATAACAGGCCTATTCGGAGAAAATAACTCGCTATAGTATCGAGCAAATTACCTCTTTCCACAAGTTTTTTTCTTTTGTTTTCTTTTATTTAAAAGGCAATGTCGACGTCGCTAAACTTTTCCCTGGTAACATCTGAGCCAAGTTTGTGTAATCTGTTATTTGCATACTTCACATTCACCGATAACGTGAAAATAAACAGGATATATGAAGCCTCATAAAATGGGTATCTAAAGTCCATCGTGCACCAGCGTGTAAAATCGCTGGAGACAAAAGACTGAAAATGGTGTCTCGGTGTCCCTTGGTCCCCAAATTCAGTCACACAACTTTGTTTTTTTAATTTTGTTTTAACTTCTCTTCCTCGCCCATCAGTGAGCCGCGGAAAATTTCAACCGCTTCTGCTTCTGTCTTTGGTTACAAAACCACACTCGTACCACATTTTTTTTCAGGTCCAACTTTTCAGCTATAGCTGCTATTTTCTCAGACGACGGTCGAGGCTGTACAGCGAAGTAAGCCTCCAAAGACCTCTTTTCTGGGGCTGCTATCGAGGTCCTCTTGCGTTTCTTTTCTCCTCCGTTGAAAATGTCAGGTTTGCTCATTTTTTCCCTTTGGGCCCCCTCGGCCTCTTCTAGCCAGGCCTGGAGGATGGGTTTGAGCGCAATCATGTTGTTGTGGGAGAGAGTTAAAGACTCGAATCGACAAATTGTACTTTGGCTCAGTGATCCAACGCCGGGGATTTTGAGATTAGCCAAAGCGCTGCCCACGTCCGCCTGTGTCACCCCCAGCTTGATCCTCCGCTGTTTGAAGCGCTCTGCGAAAGCCTCCAGCTCCCTTGGGTCTGTGTCCGAGTCATTAATGGAGGGAAGTCCGTTGTTTGTGAGCCCAGGGCCGCCTTGACCTCCCCCGTGATGGCCCGGTAAGAGCCCGTGGTGGGTGAGAGGTGAGTTCATGCTCATAGCTTGGTGGGAGAGGTGACCCAAACCGTGCATGTGAGAGTGCGGGTGAGCAGAGGTGGAGATGAGCCCACCACCGCCACCTCCGCCGCCACCGCCACCTCCGCCGCCCGCCACGTCGTGCGCACTGGACATTAAGCTGAGAGACGGCGAGCTGATGTGGTCCATGATGTCCGGTGGCTCCAGGTTCTGGTGGTGGTGGTGGTGATGGTGATGATGGTGGTGGGCTAGTGGCACGGTGGATGTCGACGAGCATGGCACCGTGCTCATCGTGTGGTAGGTGGCGTCGGGCTTGAACGGGTGCGTCTTGCCCTGGGACACGGCGATGTCCACGGCCGCCAAAGCCTCAGCCCGAGCCAGCAGCGTCTCATCCAGGCTTGCAAATATGTTACTCTGTAACTGCAAGAGGGGGGGGGGGGATAAAAGAAAGAAAGACAGAAAGAAAGAGAGGGGGAGAATGAAGGTTTTCAAAATGAGTAAGAAATGGGAAAGGACGTGAAGAAGAAAGGAAGGCGACAGAAAAAAAGAAAAAAGCATAAATGAATCTGTCAGTCGGGACTTTTGGCGACACATAACAGAGTCGGAGTATTCCTTCAGAAGCGGCAAGTCATAAAAATTAATACAAAAATAGTAAAGCCCGGCGTTGCGTGAGCATGCTTTCAAAAAGATCACAGACTCTTCCAGTGATTGCTGTGGAATACATGAAAAAAACATTAAGTGCGCGTCTTGGCTGGATGTGCCTTGGAGCAGCCCTTGTTATTAGGCACAGACAGCGCTCAGTGCTGCAAGCAGCTTAGGCAAGTAACAAAAAAAGAAAAGAAAAAAAAAACAAGGACAAAGCGAAAGTTTTCGGGGATGGTTTACCTGTGGAGTTTGCAGACAGGCTCTCCTTATAGCTTCCGAGCTGGAATGCAGGGTGGTATACTTGTGTTCGGGTAAAGAGGGATGCATGGCGAAGTGCGGCTGTTTGCTGTTCATGGACATCATCTTGGCGAGCTTCTCCAATTAAAGTGCACGGAAAGAAGGGGGATAACGGCTACAAGAGCTAGAAAACAATCACAGTCACAGAGTGATCCTTTGCCTATCCAGTAATGACGCAGTGTAGTTCGCTGTATAGTGCGCCGAGTGCAGCCTTGAGCCCGGAGATCACAGAGATGCCTGCAGTCTCTCAGACGCACTTATCTGTCTACTGTTTCCCACTGCTGGGGATGAGAGAGGCTCTTACACCTGAGCGCCTCAGATCTCGTCAAGCCCGTGCTCGGCTGCTCTCGCGAGACATAAACTGCCAGAACAGTGAACAGGCTGACAGATAAAAACTGCTCACAGGGCAGGCAATAACATCTGGAGACTGGATGCCTGCGTTTTTTAAGGGCTCACTCCTCTCCTCCCAGCCACAGAACCTCGCCGTTCCCAATGCCTGTAGGCCTTATCTTT
The DNA here is from genome assembly GCF_051167445.1 of Perissodus microlepis. NCBI lineage: Eukaryota > Metazoa > Chordata > Actinopteri > Cichliformes > Cichlidae > Perissodus > Perissodus microlepis. The sequence continues at coordinate 26,032,725 of NC_140461.1, forward strand.
TAACTGGAGGCCGAATAACACTGACTTGATGCCGCAGAATTGAGCATCTGTCTATTTTAGGCTGGACGTCTGATTTCAGAAAGTTGTTTCCAATCGAGTATTAGGGAAAATATACACACAAAAACACGAGGTCTATATTTAATATGAAATTAATAAATAAGCAATTTTAAGCTTGTAGGTATCGGTATAGACATATTAAACAATTTTAATAATGTATTTTTTATTGTAAAAGTTGTATGGTTTTCCAGTAGTTCTTGGCCCACAGTCCCGTTTCTCATATTAACCCTTGGAAATACTGACACCGCCCCCTTTATCATTAGAGCTCATCATCGCCAGATGAGCACTAAACAAATTGATTTAATACACCAGTGTAACCTTGTACAGTCTTTACCTAAATTAATTAATCCCAATGAATTAACACTTCATTTATTCAAACCACAACAGCTCCCCAATTAAAATTTCATGCAGCGATTAGAGGTATGTGAAATATACACGATATCGTTAAATTTGCATAATAAATAAGGCGCTTTCTGCGCCAATGGATTTAGTGTGCGTGGGGTCTCTAATGTGCGTCGTTACAGGCAGCATGTTTTGCAGTGTTGGTTCCACTTTCAGTGGCGACAAATTTATTACTGGTTTAATGTGTTGCAAAATTACCAGCAAAAATAGAAAAAATGTGGACAGTGTGAGAAAAAAACAAATGTAACTGGTACACAACATATTAATCCCCAATGCCAGTGATGAGTTATTGGACCAGGCAATGCAAACCATAAATACAGAAAGGCAAAATTAATTTTCAGAATTTTTTGACTATTTAATGCATTCCCATTTCATTTCCTAATATACATTACAACTACTAATTCAGCAATTTTTAATGACAGTCATATTCATCTGTCTTCAGTATTACAAGCCATTAGAAAGTCCTAAGACCACATTAGCAGAATACAGAAAACAAGGCTGAAGGTATACTTGGAAATGTCTCAGCCCCAACTACAGTAGAACAAAAGAGCATGGGTTAGGACTACAATGCACACTGATCACCAGGCTGCACATCACTAATGAGGCCTACAAGCACACTGCACAAAAACTATAACATTCCTATCTCGTTTTAGTTTAATTGTTGTAATATTACAACAGACAAATAACAATAAGTTACACCCTAGCATCACACAATCACCATAACACTGTACCAAGAGTAGTGCACCAGGAACACACGTTTGTTTTGACATTTTTCACATGAGCTTTGAATGTTTGGTGGGACTGCTTATGGTAAAGGGACTGTGGGACTTTCTCTTTATTGGCTGACTGCTGTTCAGTGTGTGTCTGTCTCTTGTTGTGCTCACAGGCTGACCAGCAGTGTAGCCAGAGGAGGAAGAGGAGGGGTTTACAAGATCATGATCTTGGCTTGCTGGAAAGCCAGAGGGACCGGCCTTATTCTCATCCGAAGGATCAAAGAGCAAATCAAAAGATAGCTCTTCGGTGTGAGAGGCCCCTCCACAGACGCCACTCTTCCTACCAGAGACTAATGCAGCACAACCTTCTTCTGCTGAACCTTTTGGAGTTTCTTTGTCGTTCAAGATGCTCTCCTTATTGTCACAAGGTTGGTGGTTGTTATGCTTGTTGTGCGTCACTGGTTTACCAGCTTGGCTTGACAAGGCATCAGGGAATGTTTGAGGCTCTGGAACTAGGGTGTTGTCCATATCTGTGGAAAGACAGGAATCAACAGAGAGCCCTGGACTACAGGAACTCTCACCCTCCAGCATCATGGAGTCCAACTCTGAGATTTTGTTCAGGTAGGCCACATCCATACAGGCCTCACTGGACATGTGGAAACTATCTGACTCATCAACCACAAAATTAGTGGATCCCTTGATAGAGCTTCCTTTACTTGAACCTGTACATGACTGGTCAGAGTTGGATTTGTCCCAGCCTGCCCAGAAGACAGACTTAGAGGGCTCCAAGTCATTTGGAGGCAAGCCTTTGGGGAATTTCTCAACACTGTTGAATTGGTTCTCCAGTGTGGTACTGCTCTTATCAGGACTGGGAACCTCTTCAAAATCAAGCCTCCTTAGATAAGACCCAGGTTTAAATGCAACTTTCTTCTCACGGATGCCTGGGCTTCTCAGAGTCAAGGAGCGGAAAGCAGATGATGGAGTACTGGGCAAAAAGTCAGAGGAGGTGCCTTCCGAGGCCTCGTTTTTCTGCTTTCCTGTCAGATTTTTACTGAAATCTTTGTGATCTGCGGATGGCATCAACATCAAACTGTGATTTCTAGAAAATGTCCCACATTCTGCCTCTGGATTGCTGCAGATCAACTTCCTCTCATTGTCACTCAAGCTTCTCATCATCATGTTGACTTTCTGCTGCTTTGTGAGAGTTTCCTTAGCAGCCTTGCAACTCCCACATGCTTCCTGCACTTCAAGAGATTTCTTCTCAGACACCCTGATCCGACTCTCCAGCTCATCAATGTACTGGTCACTGCGCTCAAGAGCCCTTTTCAAGTGGTCCACATCGCGCTGATACTGCTGAATTTTAGCTTCCAGTGCTGCGACTGTGTATCGGCCAAACCTGGCGACAGATCATTTAGTATTTAATTTAGAACAGAAAATTCAACACACCATTTTTTTTGTTAATCTTTGAAATGTAGTCTATTTTTTAAAAAAATCAAATGTAGAAAGTCAACAAAAACTGAGATATAAATAAAAACAACCTTACATTTTTCTTTTGGGGAGAAAAAGATTGTAAATGGCGATTTCACAGAAAAAAAGGGCATCTATGTCACATAGGAGTGACTAATGTCAGCCTGGCTCTGGCTACAACATGAGTCAAAAACTCAGTATTAAACATGCAAATCCTCATTATTAAAACAGAAGTAATCATTTTAAAATCTATAATAACAACCCAGTAAGCCAAGAACACATCATTACTAGAAGATGCTCAGCAGCAAGAGTGGCTGCAAGAGTGGCTGCAAGAGTGGACCTTATCGACTAATGGCAGCAGTAGAGTATTACAATGAGAAAAAACCAAGGTTCCTCAATTACAAAATTGACATAGAATAATATTTTTATCTTAACTGTGACTTAAGAAACCCACAAAGGTAGTTATTTACAAAACCTTGCATTGATTTGGAAGTCATCGTATCTTTAATCAAACTCCGGGCTTGGCAGATGTGAGCTTCTTGGTGGTTATGGAAAGTATTACAGTTTAGGATGCATATGTGCTCAAGCACTTCTGTCTGACTGCGCCACCTTTATACTGCAGCAGCAACTCACACCCAAGCTGCATGCTGGGCTCTGTTTCTCAACCTACTATTTAGTCAATGGAGCAATGTGTGTTGCCCGTCTTCAGTCTGCTCTGATCTGGTGTTGCCTTCCAAAACGTTTCCTCTTCTCATTTGTACCATAGCTACTTCTAACGTGCTGGTGTTACACAAACAGAGGTGCCATCACAGTTCCAGTTGATCTGAGCTGGATTCCAAATTGACTTATTTTAACCTGCTTATGAAAGTGTGATTTTTTGTGTGTGTGTGATTTTAAGACTATGCTCAAGTATAAACCTAAGGAGATTCTTAGATAATGAGGGCAAAGGTTATACATGATACTTACTTCTGAGGAGATCTGCTAGCCACCTCTGCTTTCAGTCTCATGTTTTCTTGCACAAGGTCGACATTTTGAGACCGCAATGTCTTATTTGCCTGAAGGTGGTAAAGTAAACATTATCAAAATATTTCTATTATTCCAAAAAAAAAAAAAAAAAAAAAAAAAGCAGCAAGTTACATTATATGGACAAAAGTACTGGACCACACCTGTTAATCTCCATCTAATCTAATTCAAGTATTTTAAAAAATGCATACAAAATAAAGCACCTGGCCATGTAGACTGCCTTTACAAACATTTCTGGGGAGAGCAAAAAAATAAAAATAAATCCTAAAAAATTGAATTTGAGCGTGATACCATAATAGGATGCCACCACTGCAGGAAATCAGTTTGTGAAATTTCTTATTTCCTACATATACAATCGGCACAAAATTTGTTTGACGTGGATTTCAATGGCTGAGCAGCTCCCACATGTGTAATATGTAGGTGGTACAAAATTTTTGTCCATATATTGTGTGGTAAAACAAGTAATCGAGCGCAATAAACTTTGAAGCGACATCCATTTAGCTTTTCTTGGAATACAAGAATCAAGCAGGTAAAAAAAATAATACTGCCAGAACGCTTTTCCTTATATAAAGTAATAAATCTGAATAATTACATGCAATTAACATGTCTACTTTCAACTGTTTCATTAAAACACTCTTTAGACAACTAAAATACCGAACAGTGAACTAACTGCATCTATCAGAAAACAGTGAATCCCTGCTTTAAGGGTCAATTTACTGAAACCTGTAATGTCCTAAATGTTACAGGCTTCATACCTCTTTAAGCTTATCCATGTCTTTCTTTACTTTATCACAGACATCTGTGGCTGCTCGCAGCTTGTTTGTCCACTCCTCCAGGACAAATGGAGCGACCCTTTGTTCATCCAGTTGCACTATATTAATGCTGCAGGGATCCAAAGCAGTCTTCAGTTGCTCCTCCAAGCTTTGATTTTTGGTTTTCAGCTCCTCGTTTTCTCTCATGAGCCCCTCGATTTCCTCCTGTTAGAGAGAATAAAAAAAAAAAAAAAAGAAAAAAAAAAAGAAAACATCATTTGGAAATAATCATATCGAGTGACATACTAATACAGCTGTGATTATACTTTTATTAACTCTTTTTTCTAAACGGCTGTAAATAATAAACATAGGAAAGCATACTAAACATAACAGAGCATGTCAAACCAATACCTCATATTCGCGTAAAATTAATTCCCCTCTGGTTTTTCTGAGACATTTTCTCACAGAAGGACTATCACTGTGATCACCCTCATTTGTTCCTCCTGTAACACAAGCACACAAGTACAGTAAATGATTAACACAATAGACCACAAAACACATTTAAGTAATGTTCCAAGTAACATCAGCTGGCTTTTATGTGGCTTCGTTGTTACCTTAGCACAACATTAGAGTAATAAAGAGGCAGGCGTAAAACTGAAGAACATTCAAGGCTTGAGGTGCTGCCATCTAAAATGCAGGCAAATTTATAGTGCACAGGGAAATTGTGACTGATTTTCACAAGAGAAGATCATCATTTGTTACATTCCTTTTAATAATTTGCTCACATGTTCTCTTTTTAGCACAAAGATTGTTTTTTAAGATGTATTTACCAAATAAACAAACAAAAAAAACAAGACCAAATGGGGTTAAAGTTAAGGAAATCTCTAAAATGATTTATCTCTTTATTTTAATCTTTTCACACGTTCCTGTCTCACGTCTTTATGGTATAGCTTCAACAAGGTGCTGGAAATATTCCTCTGAGATTTTGGTCCATGTTGAAATGATAGCATCACACAGTTGCTGCAGGTTTGTTGACTGAACATCCATAATGTTAATCTCCCATTCCACCACTTCCAAAAGGTGGATTAAGATCTGGTGACTGTGAAGGCCATTTAAGTACAGTGAACTCATTGTAATGTTTGAGAAATCACTCTGAGCTTTATGATATGGTGTGTTATCCTACTGAAAGCAGCCACCAGAAGATGAGTACTCTGTGAGTACTCAAAGTGGTGCACTTATCAGCAAAAACACTCAGGTAAGGCTGTGATGCTTAAACAATTCTCAGCTGATACTAGGAGAGTCAAAGTGTGTCAAGAAAATATCCTATGTGCATTTACACCAACGGCAGCCAGAAAACAGTTTATTCAAGGCAGGATGGATCCATTCATGTTGTTTTCACCAAATTCTGACCCTACCATCTAAATATCAAAGCAGAAGACTCGAGACTCAGCCAACAATTTCCCAGTCTTCTGCTGTCCCGCTGTGGTGAGCCCATATCAATTGTTGCCTCAGTTACTTGTTCACAGCTGATAGGAGCGGCACCTGGTGTTTCATCCGTTTCAAGGTTGGACTTATTGTGCATTCAGAGATGCTCTTCTTCACACCTTAGTTGTAGCAAGTGGTTATTTGAATTACTGTTGCTTTCTTGTCAACTCTAAGCAGTCTGGTTTTTCATCTGATCTCTTGCATCATTATGGCATTTTTACCCAGGGAAAATGGGACTCACTGGATATTTTCTCTTTTTCAGACCATTCTCTATAAACCCTAGAGATGTTTGCGTGGGAAAATCCCAGCAACCATGTTACATTTAAAGTCACTTAAATTACATTTCTTCCCCATTCTGATGCTCTATTTGAACTTCACCAGGTTCGCTTGACCACATCTGTGAGTCTAAATGGATTGTGTTGCTCTCATGTAACTGACTGATTAGATATATGCATCAACAAGTGTATCCAATCAAGTGGCCAATGACTGATATTAAAATTCCAGCGGTACAGGTGAAACAACTGCAATAATAAAGTCTTTGTTTTTGCAAGAAACAGCTCCGTGAATGACTGAAACAATCAAGTCTGAATCAAGTTTTTGGGGCTAAGCTTAGCTATATGTCTGCATGTCAGTGAGTACTGTCTGGTATTGTTACAAAGAAATCCAAACTGATCTGCCAACAAAAATAGAGAGAAAACGCTGGAAAACAGCAGGGTTGTATGATTAAAACTAAATACATAAAATTCATATATTCAAATATGCATCACACAAGTTCAAAGGAAACTTAAAAAAATTTATTTTTCAGTACAACTGTCTTAGATATATCACCTCGTGCTACCTTTGCCTGTATAAACTGTAGCCAGTTTGTTTTATGGATAAGGGAATACAGTTTTACAGACTGAAGGTAAGCCTGCAGTAAGAAAATCAACAGTTTTCCAATAAGCATTTGGAAAGGATGGATCCCCCAGCCCCTGTCAAACGCTTAAACACTGCAAACAATGTGAGAGTTCATAAAGGAGTCATTTTTATGCTGACTTGCTCTCACTAAATATGATCCAACTTGCTTTATTAACTGAAATCGTCAACTTGGGGATATTACTAACAAAACAAACGTCACGGCTCATAGAAAGTTGCCTGCAAAACTTGAGGCCGTGCTTTGTTGGGAGCACAATGAAAAGAAGACTCAGCTGTGAGATGCTGCAGGCAGGCAGATCACCTCTTCTCTTCTGCTTCAAGCCTGCTTTCCTTTGTTTGCCCGCAACTACTCACCGATGATTTCCCTGCAGGGGTTCTCTGTTGTGATGGGGACTCTGCAGGTGGGACACTGGTTTGCTTTCTTTAACCACATTTCCATGCAGGATGAACAGAACACGTGGTGGTTGGAACAAATAACCGGCTGCCTAACCTGCACCGAGAAAAACACGAGCAAATTAACCCACTAACAACCAAACACAACAAACAACGGTCACCTCCGTTTAACTCATGTAGGAAACAGTTTGCCTAGTTTGTTTACCAAACGATAGGCGCTAACGAGGAGGTTAAAAAATCAAACGACGCTTACCTTTCCGAGGCATATCTGGCAGGAAATTGGCAGAGTGAGAGAGAGGGTAGATGCCTGGTAGTTCAGAGCCATTTTTCATTAAAAATGTAGCTCACTTCCCTGAAGAGGTACAAATCTCCCACCAAACCGCTGCGTCGCGCGCCGAGCCTCACAACTACAGAAACCCAGAGGGGTCAAAAGGCGGTACTTCGCGAAACAGGTACAGTTGCCTTTCACCCGTAATTTTATAATATTAAAATTGTGTCTTCTTCACTGGGTTTGACAGTGAAGAAGACACACACAAGTATCTTGTTTTAATGTATTCTAGTCACGGCTAAACCAGGGCACAGTAGCTTTATCACTTGCCAGTGTTTAAGCAAACTATTGTTATTTTAAACCGGAAATAGAAAAGCGTTAGAAGTAATGTGGACTCTACTTGATAAATGTACGTCCAATATTGGTGAAGGCGATAAAACCAGACATTACACCTGTCTGTGGTTCATTCAGTATTGTACAATACTTTTTTTTTAAAGTATTTCCCTTCTCCTGACTTTATTTTGCATATTTGTCATGCTTGCATGTTTTAGATTTCAGAGACGTTTTAATATGAGACAAACATAAACTAAGTTACTACAAAATGCAGTTTTAATTGATGAGTTATTAAGGGGAAAAACTATCCAAACCTACATGGCACTATGTAAAAAATTAACTGCCTGCTATCATAAATTAACTGTGATTAACCAATTTTTTTAAACATGTTCATGTTCAGTTTCACTAGCCAGTGCAGGGATAATATTTGAACTGACATGACAACAGTTGGAAGTTTGGAAGGTTTTATGCCATTTAAATGTGGCATAAAACTAACACAGCATTTCATAAAGAGAACATCGCATCAACACTCTGCCTAACATGGTGGTGGTAGTGTCATGGTCTGGGACTGCTTCCAGTTCCATTGATGGAACCATGAATTCGGCTCTCTAACAAAAAACCTACAAAGAGAATGTCCATCCATCAGTTCACGCCCTGAAGTTCAAGTTCACTTGGACAGTGATCTAAAACGCAACGAGCCGGTTGACCTCTGAATAGCTTTAAAAGAAGGTTTGGAGTGAGCTAAAAAGAAGTCTGGACCCAAATCAGATTGAGATGCTTTGACAGGTCCTTGCTGCTTGAAAACCCTCCAGTGTGTTTGAATTAAAATAACTCTGCAAAGAAGAGTTGGCCAAAATTCCTCCACAGTGATGTGAAAGCTTCATTGACAGTTATTGCAGAGGCTTGATTGCAGTTCTAGCCGCCAAGGGTGGCACAATCAGTCATTAGGTTTCGGGGGGGAAATACTTTTTCACACAGAGCTAGGTAAGTTTGGATATTTTTTTTCCTTAATCAATAAAGTCATAGTTTAAAAACTATGATTTTTTATTTTTTTACACAGGTTATATTTGTCTGATATTAACCTCCTAAGACCCGAACTCTTTCATGGCATGCATATTTAATTTCTCTTTGCTTTTTGGGCTGTTTGGGACCTGATGAATTTAAAAACAAAGAATTACCAGTTGCTGTTTTTTACTTGATTTTTGTTTCTGAGAAAAATGAGATCCACATATTAAATTTCGATAGAACAGTGACAGTATAATGTCCTCGTGAGTGGATAAGAGCAAAATTTTGTATTTTGGTCTAGACATCCCAAAATGTGATGTCCACATATGTGGACACCAGGTCCTAGGAGGATAAAATCTGTTCCGCAAGAAAAAGAAATAAAAAGAAATCAGGAACATGGCAAATATGTTTTCACAGCTGTGTATACAAGATGGATGTGCCTTCCAGGCCTGAAAGATGAAACCACGGTTTAATAGCCTTAAACCTTTGTTGTGGCAATAAGGAGACCTCTCATCAGGTTTTAAACGAAGTCCAGTTGTACTAAAGTCTGTGGGAAAATGACAGTTTGGGTTCTCATGTCTGTGACCCCAGTAAACACTTTCAATCACTAGTTTCAGGTCTTATTAAATATATTATCTACACTATCTACAATATGTTCCCCATTAGAGCCAGGAGGCCTATTGCTAAGTTGAGAGCAATCTGCTGGTGCCTTGATACAGTATCTTTACTTCACATAACAGTGTGTTTAAAGGATTCTTTTAAGGTTGTACTTTATTAATTCCTTCTTTAGTTTGACATCGTGGTTTCCATGATGTCAAACTAAAGAAGAGAGATTAAAAAAATGCAATGTATTTTTTTTTACATATTACAAAACATGTTTTTACAAATGTTTGTAAGAATTCACTGTGGAGACCCCAAGCAATGAGTCCTAATGACTTTAGGCCTAACAGAAATGCATTGATTATTGGTGCTCCAAATAGAGAGCTCATTTAAGAAAGCTTGTATGTGTTGAGGATCCATTGATGATTACAACAACAGTACTTAACTTTTTTTCACATATTATAGGTCTTCTGTCTGAATTAATACATTGGGGTTATCATTAATAATTTGTTGGGAAAGCAAACCCAATTTAACATATCATCATTTTTTTTCCATATAGTTTAAAAATGTGATTTCCTATTTTCAAGTTTACTATGTTGTATTTGGGAAAGTTGCACATCACTGCATTTTGCAATGCAAATATGACCATGTGTACATATGATGCAAACTACAACATTTTTCTTTCACAGAATACACTCCTGGATTTGATGGGCAAGGCAGCTGTATTCCCTATAAAAATCTATAAAGCTACCTTTCATCCAGGGGAATGCTGAAATTTTGGATGTATAATTTGCATGTCACAGATTATACTGGTAAATTATTTTAAAAATGAACTTCCAAAATAAAGTCCTGAAAGAGGCTTCAATGGTTCAGTGTAGTAAGAAAAATGTAATAATAAAATATTAACTTTTCATATACACAGCAGCACAACTGCTTTCTATTTGGGTTACACTGTAAACAAATATAGCTGTTCTCTAGTAAACTCACTACACAATGAACTTCTGGCAAAACTTGAAGTAAAGAATGATTAACTGGGTAGAAATTATTAAGAAAATCGGTCACTATAGGTCAAAACAAGCTATTTAGCTTCGGATTTCCATCTTTATAATTTTTGTAAAATGATAATTCACAGCAACATACAAAGATCAAGGGGGGGGGGGATGCATGACAGAAACTAACTGCAAATTGAAAATCTCTTAAATAGATGCCACAAATATCTCATTCATTCAGTTAGAAAACGATTGCATTGCAATATTTTGTGATGCCTAAATGATCTCATTCATTCAGTTAGAAAACGATTGCATTGCAATATTTTGTGATGCCTAAATTATCTAATTTATAAATAACAATACAGAGTGACCAAATATTAGCATAATTTTCACTACAAGTATTTCAAATTACATCTGCCCCACAGCTTAGCCCCACAAAGCCATTACTCATATCTAAACCAACATGTCCTGTGCACATTGCATCTTAAGCCAGGACATCTTCTCAAGATCTAATATGATTAGAATTGACTGACTTCAAAATAACCTTGTACACTGATCCCAGTTTGAAAACATCACCAGTACTTGTTTGATTGTTTAGTGGTCTATTAGGTGGATCACAGGCTTCCATGTGTTCTCACTCATTTTTCATACCACCAGAGAACATTTGGAGTAAATGTACGTAATGAATATGTTTACGTTAAATCAGTTAGAGAGCAACATCAGTGTAGAATCAATTTAAATGCCATTATTCAATGTTACTCTTCATTATCCCTAAACAATGAGAATATTTTAATGTATACAGACTTCTGAAGGAGAGGCAGCAGGAACATATTCAAATATTTTTAGTAACTGTATCCGATTGGACTGAAAAAAAAACAATGTGGATGTTATGTGCAAGCTTTCATATAATTCTATATTAATCCCTGCATTGAAAACAACTTCAAAGTACGCCTTACACACAAGATGCTGTCAGAGGCACTTTCCAGTGTGCCACAGAAAACCGGCAAAACTGTAAAAGAAGTGGTTAATGAATTTACTTCAGGGCAACTTGTCCTAAAATAACCAATATCAGGCCAAGATGAAAGAAATACCCATTGTCCCACTGCGATTGCTTTGCTTTGCAACAGGCCGGCCATTAATTGGTGACAGTCAATTAATCACAGCCGGCACAGACGGCTGCATCTATTGATCTTGTCCCAGCACTTATTTTTCATCCCTAAATGACACCGATTGCCATATTTGACCAGCATGTGTAATGGACAGTGAAGAACCAATGACCCAAGTGTCATTCTTGTCACTGGTCGGGATCTCGATCCCCTCCCCCATCTCTGGCAAATAGCATCTTTACCATTTAGCTGGGAAAGGTTTAGACTGCCCTAAGAGCACAGCAGCGAAACAGTGTGCTCTGGTGCTCAGATGACCTTTTCTGTTTAAGGCTTAATCTCTGACAAATGCTTGCTTTAATTAGCCTGATACCCCCTGCCTAGACTGCCTCCCCACCCTCCCTCTCTCGCTCGGCGTGTAGTGTTCTGCTTTTCTTTCTCTCTTTTCAATTTGACTTTTGGAAATCCTCAAACCTGAAAAACCTTCCCTCTGTGTATTGCTATTTTATTGGAAAAACATTAAGTGTCTTTTTTCAACACATAGTTGTGATCATGGGATTTCAGGATATCTTCCAGGATATTATTCAGCACACTCTAGTTTATTTAGCTCAATAATACGAAATAAGTGCACATAATGAATATCTAGGGCTTGAATTTGAACGTGTGTCCACAGAACAAAGCACAGGGAAAGAGGTAGGTTTCAGGTCAGGATTTGTTGGAGTAAAGATTAGCCAGGGCACATTAGGAGGCTTAAGATAACACACAACAGCAACCTGCATGGCTCATCTATCGATCAGGCTCTATCAGAGACGGGGAGTGTGTGTATGTGTGCAAATTCAAGAAAACACCAGATGGTTTATGCTTTCAACAACCGTAAAGTACTCGAAAGTACCCCTAAGTAATGTCATAATTTAATAGAGAAATTGTGTAATATTTGTAGAAAGTGAATATGTCGATTGCACAAGAAGAACGTGATGCAGAGTCTTCTGATTGTCTAGATTAAACTGGGCAAATGTTGCTGAACTGTTTATAATACTGTTGAAATCAAATCCTCTCACAGCCTCTGCTTCACCCAGAGACTGCACAAGACCATGCATCCTTTCCACTGCAGGAGCAAACACAAGAAAAAGAGATGCATGGCTACAAATCCCTGTTTTATTGGAAAGGGGCCTAATTATTAGGATGTAAGTCAGGCTGTGACTGGAGGGCCGTCTCCTTGATGCGGGCCCAGTTTATATTTATCCCCTTCTCTGCAGCTACAGCAGCAGTGCCACCATCACTACCAGCAGTGTGTGGTGCTTTTATTACATCGCCCACAGGCAGGTTCAGCCCTGTCACAGTCACACACATTCAAGCATACACTCACACACACACACACACACACACACACACACACACACACACAGCCTGCAGGACCGGCAGCCAGTTGAGTCCCCTCCACAGCAGAGTTGCCCTGCATCCCCATGCAGAGCCCCACATGGGCCCATGGGACAGTGGAGGGAGGGAGCGGGTATTATGGTAATACTATGGCCTGCTGCTCCCTTCCCCTCTCCTGCAGCACAGCTGGGAAAGACCATCATTACAAGTATTGTAGCAATCTGTTTAAGAGGGACACATTGGAGAGATTGGGTGACAGAGAGAGGATGAGTGCTGCATACATAGATCACATAAAATATGATTTAAATGTGTGTGAGGGGACCAGGAATAAAATGCAAAACTTGTTATGAACACCTTATATCAAGTCTACTGTCAGAATGGCCAGCTGTAAATCTCTATTTTCCCCTTTTTTACTTTTTTATTTTATTAAAGGTTTCTCGTGTTGAGCTGGTCATATCTCAAGATAGGGGGCCTGTGGCACATAAGGAATAAATAGGACATAAAGTACTTGAATCTCTAATGCCTCATATAGCTTTACCAATCCATATTGTAGTGTGTCACAAGCTAGAAATCCATTAGAAAACGTCTGAAATCAAACAGCCCTGAAATGGTGCGACCACACTGCTGTTAGGGTCAAATTACCCTGATTTCATGTACAAATTCACTAACCAATTATTTAAGGACACAAATCGAGTACAGGAGGTATTCCTGTGATGGTAACCCCTTACATCGCATATCTCACCGTATCAGTTTGAATAGCAATAGGTTAATGATTATATATCAAGGACGTCTGATCAGAATAAACAGCCTACTCCACTATTCTGGGAGAAGATTAGACCTTTGACAGAGCAGTCACTCACTGTCGGATTAGGCTGCTCAAAGCCATCCATCTACTTGTCTTGTTTTGGAGCAAAAAAGAGCAGGCTGTGAGTCAGAGCCTTCCTTAGACTCCATCATCCTCACAGCATTTTTAGGAAACAGAGATATCCATTACATCCTCTTTCTCACACACACACCCTCCACCCTTCTTCTTCCCCCTGCCCTCCTTCTCGTTCTATTTCCAGCTCAGTTTTGAACAGAAAGTTCGATTGATAAAGCGCAGAATCTATAAGCGCACGCACAGAGGTGAAGGGTTATTGAATATTCTGAAGACGAACTATTAAAAATGCATATTATCTCATTATTCCTGCTGCCAAATAACTCGAAACTGTATATGCCAGAAGATGGAAAATGGCTCTCCTTGTCTTCTTTTCTTGACCTGACAGAGGGCGCATGAAGAGGAGACAAGGGAGGGAGCAGAATGGTCTTTTAAAAACTGCTTCACTGCACTAATGTTCCTGAAACCTGAGCTCTTATTGGATCTGAAGGGCATTATAAGACAAGGCATCCTCCACCCTCTACCCCTGTTTAAAGGTGAGTGTATTACTGACTTCCTCACAGCAGCAGTTGGTGAGAACGCGCTGTTTATTGGTGATGTCACGTTATTTTCTTTTGTAAAAACAGCCACTGAGAGGGCTGGTGAAATAATGTTCAGAAAGACATTTGTCAGCACTTACCCTCCCCCTGTGCCTCACTCTTAGCACACACACACATTCACATACTCTCTCTCACATGTGCACATACACACACATACACACACACACCAGGAGGCCTTATTAATTATTTGTAGCCACTTGACTTCATATTGTGCTTCCAGTGGCTTGGTCAAAGATTATAATTACCACTTCCCTGTTTGTATCATTTTCCATCTCCTGTGCTTTTAGTGCAGTATTACTTCTCTTGTCCCCCTCTCTCTCCCTCTCTTCCTCCCTCTCTCCCCGTATACACAAGACCAAAAGTGCAGGCACATCATTTATTGATAAGACAAAAAGAATGTAATGAAATTATCAATGTTCTTGAATTAATTATGAACATGATTAAGAAAGCTAAAATCTCAGGAGCCAGTCTCTCATTACCCATTCACTCTTAGGGATTGCTTTCATTCAGGGAAGGAGAGGCGAAAAAGCCTTCCAGCAGAGCCCACTCCGGCTCAGCTCTTCTCCCCGTGTGCCTGTCCCCTTGTCTCTGCTTGCCAGGCCAGTTGACCAACCCTCCGACAAACTAGCCACCGACCCGCCTGGACGGCTCTCTCGCGTCCAGGCTTGTTACTGTGAGGTAGTCAAACGCAGCTAGCTGCCTCGTGGCCTCTGACATTTGCGTGGAAAAAAAAAAACGAGGATGTGCTCAACTTTCCTCTCCTACACCTGCGATCGCGCTCTGGGGTCTCAAGGTAAGTGAAACTTTTGTCATTAGACTTAAACGGTTTAAGTTATCAGTTGTAGCTGTGTTTTCCACACATGTCTATGTGTCTGTTAACTGCTACAAGAAATAACTTTCACTATATCATATCAGTGAGAGTGAGTGCTTTCTTCATCTTATTTTACAGGGAAAATTAGAACAACATAACTATATTGCTAACTAAGAAAATACATTATGCTTTACTTTCAGCAGACTTTCAGCAGCTTGACTAGAAAAACAGAATTTGTGGTAAATCATCACCTCTGTAAGACAATGGTAAAATAGACATTATAATACATATTGGATATTACAAGTTAAATTAAGAATCTTTTACTTATGCAGTCCATTCATTTGATCCTGTTTGATTTTGTCACACCAGTGTTACAGTGGCAGTCTGTAACTCCTTCTGCAGTGATTTAATTTAAGAGCTGTCTATTTCCACCGTGCAGTTTATGGTTGATATGAAGTGAACTGCTCTACCTCTATCACACAACTATGCGCCCGAATAAATATGACATCCTGCTGACTAAAACAAAATGTAGTACAAGTAATTTTTACCTTTTAAATAATCAAATGTATTTGCAATGATGCATTTGTGATTATGTTTGTAGAGCATGCCCACTTTGTATCAATGAGTGTAATTTCTCATGATGTTTAACTCATTTCAGCAGCTATTTATCCATTTATATTCAGTGAGAGCAACAGAAATGCTCAGCGAGAGCTACGTATATTTGGTTCGCTCGAGCTTTCTTTTGCTCTGTCACACGGGACAGTATATGGGGCAATACTCCCCAAAGTATTGGGAGTTTCAAACAAAGTCTCTCTGTTCTAACTGTCTTTCTAGCTTTCACTACATGTGCACACTCTTACACACTCTCAACTACAACCCTGCACACACACACACACACTTAACCATACTGTAGATATAGAAATATAAACCTAAGCCTTTTTTTTCTACTCACACCACAGTCCAAATAGAAATCAGACAAACCTACATATGGAAACACCACAGTATATTCACACTAATGTGCACACAGCCTATTCATCTCACAATGATTCGTGTTATTTTATGACACTCTGAAGTTAACCATTAAGTGATAACCAATTTAAGGTGAAATACAAGAGATATTCAGGCTTATACTTTTTACTGACAGCGAGAGCTTTGTGGGAAATTTAAAAAAAAATCCTGAAGTGAGATATGTAGAGCATTCCTTTTTTCTTTCTCAAGAATTAATATTATTCTTGACTTCTCTGTCAGAATTTTAAAAAAAAAAAAGACCCACTTGAAGGAAACAAAAACAAGAGAGAAAAGGAGAGACATCTTAGGGGTTAATGGCATTCCTCCTGTCCTAGCGATTGATCCAAGTATTGGATCGCCCATAAAGCTGCAGTTACTGGATATTACCCGCTATCGGCCTGCAGTGATGGCCTGGATAAGAAGTGCTTACCAAAGAGGA
Source organism: Perissodus microlepis (assembly GCF_051167445.1). Taxonomy (NCBI): domain Eukaryota; kingdom Metazoa; phylum Chordata; class Actinopteri; order Cichliformes; family Cichlidae; genus Perissodus; species Perissodus microlepis. The sequence continues at coordinate 26,049,341 of NC_140461.1, forward strand.
TGCTCCTTCAGGGCAGATACAGTTTCCCAGCCCTCTGGGAACAACAACCACATGCCTGCTGCTTGCTCAGGAACTTTCTTCCTCATTGAGTAAATCCAGGGCTCTTATCAAGTTACTGGCCTAGTGAACTGCTCAAAAAATGTTTAAACCTCCTTAAATTTTTGAGCTGTGTTGGGAAAGAGCAGTAATCAAAAGGCACCTGTGTTTCATAGATAAGGGTGTTGATTGTTTGGTTTGGTTTTTATGTCGGATGAAATGGGGGTCATCGCAGATTCAGATCTGAGCAGAATGCACTTTTGCTGATTTTTACTGGGTTCACTTGCAAAGTTGCTGAGGAACCCATAACAGAACTGTATGTACTTAAAAGAAGTTTACTTTGTTTCCACCAGACATCGTTAACCTCATCTTTAGTAATTACTGCAGTTGGTTTAGGAAAAAAAAACCTAAAATGGGCTTCAAGAAACTAGTCCTGTCTGTTGTAGTCTTCCTCGAGACTTGTATTGTGAATAGCCGATTCCAAGTCTGTGCCAAGGTGGGCAGCACTACCCATGAGCATCTGCTGTATGTCTCTCTGTGGTATTACCCATGAAGCACCTGGCTCACACCACACACAAGCAACCAGAGCCCAGATGGCAGCTAAGCAGGCTAATTATTTCAACACAAAACTCCACTGTCCCACACCGGCACTGTGGAGCCGCTTTGGCATTCTGCATCTCTGTCTCTAGATCTGCTGAAGAGGATGTCTGCCATGGAACTATAAAGGTGTCAAGTGGGTAATAATAGTCATAGACAGGCCCCCACACAGTGCTTGGCATCCAGATGTAAGGTTGGTCATAAGTGGTCTCCTTTAGAGGAACAGAGGCATTTGGCAACGTTTGATAGTGCATTGTTTTCGCCCTCATTGTTCATTGATGCATATTCATGCTCATAATATTCCAGAGTTGATAACAGCATAAGTTTTTGTCAGTCTTTTTTTTTTTTTTTTAAATCCACTCATGAATATAAGCACCTGGAAAATGCTGACTCGGATTCTTAACAGTATTCGATCGCAGTGGAAGCAACAGTAGCCAATTGTTTCCCCTCAAAAACATGAGCACAATAAGAATCTCTATTGTTTTGTGTATTTTCTTTTCAGCCACGAAATAACTGTGACATCTCCTTCAGCCTCCCTGTTCATTCATTTATTTACGGTTATCCACTGTGTCCCCTGGTGGCCATAGAGAGGTGCTGTGACGTCTTCAGATGCCGACACCGACCCAAAAACATTCACTTACCTCCTCTGTAATGTTGCTGTATCATCTAGGACACACTGTGTCCTTGTTTCAATTACAGTAGCACTCCCAGCGCATGCACTACATCCTGTTTGTGTATGGCATGACAGGCTTAGCGCTGTCAATTCAATTTTCAAGAATCCACTGACACTTACAAGCTCTAAACTACTGCAGGTGTAGTGCACTGCAGGCTTTAACCAAATTACAGCTGGTCTGGTAATCAAGCTGTGTCAATGTCTTTATCTAACATCAGAGGCAGCAGTTTCGCTCTACATCCTCTCAGAGGTTGATGAAGTGTTGCCATTAGAGCGCATCGCCTGCCTCTTCAGCCACATCAGAGGAAGAATAGGTTGTGCTAGATAAAGCTGTCACTTAAAACAAGGTGCAGCGGCCACAGTGATAACCTACTGACTCCATCATTACAAACTCCACTAGTGGGAGGACGGCCAATATCTTTATCTACTGGTTCTTGTTGGAGAACTATATTGCTGCCTGTAGCCATTGTGTTTTGTATTTTATAGACATGAAGAATATGGATTGACATGCAAAATAAGTAAATCAGGAGAGCGGTTAAGCTACTAGGCATCCACCACATGCTTCTCATCTCACATTATTTATTGGAAACATTAGAATTTCCTGCAAACTCTGTGCTGTGTGCTTTTTCTTATGTTTTGCAGTGTTTGAGAACTGAAATATTTATAAATGTCCAGCACAATAAAATATTTTACTATCTTCTTTAATGGCTAATACGATGTAGATATCTGGAGTTGGTTGTCAGAGAAGTCAGAACATTTACATTCAAATAAATACATTTATTGTGATGTCCAGCCACTAATTACAGTTTTTTACGTGGAAAGGAAATTGCTAAACTATTTCGTAGACTCAAACTCAGAGGCAAATTAGCTGAAGTAAAGCAATAAAGACTCTAATTTGTCCCAGTACAGTTCTATCTCATCCTTTCACCCCCCCTCCTCCTCTTTCCCTCTCCCTAAAGTGTATCCCATCTGCTTTGGGGACCTCTCGCCAGCATGCGAGAGCAGGATAAGCACACCATTTCCCTGTCAATACTTTGCTATTAGCCTCTGCAGATCCATATATCACTGAGCTGTAGGGTATGAGCTGGTGTAGGTTGTGTTCTTCTTATCTGAATGGCCAAGGCTGGGGTTCTCCTCTCTGCCCTGCACTTTGATTTATCCAGTCAGTAGGTTAATGAGAGATAGACGTTGGCCCTTTACTCTTACCCTGGGTGGTGGAGGGGCATGTACATGTAGACCAGTAGGATAGAGTAAGAAAGGCACCACATAATGTATTGTAAGAGAGTTTTCAATAGCAATTGAACAGTGGCAAGAAAATGTATGTTAATCCTTGGAAATAGCTAGTTTTCTAATTTAACTTTTGTTCAGATTAGACCAGTTTCACTTTAATCTTAATAGCACACAAAGGCAAACATCATGTGTATCACTTAAAACGCTCATTGAAAAATTAAGTAAATTGCAAGAATCTGTGACTCAGATGTGTATTTTCCTTATAGCTCTATCTCATTTCTGCCATATTTAAAAGTTATTCTTTGCCGTTAGCCTGTACTGCGTCTTTATCTTTAGTCTCACTGAGCATTCTGATATTTAATTCATTTGGACTTGTTCAAGTCCAAGATCCAAACTTTTAACCTTTTTTTTTTATTTAACAAAAGACTAAGTCAAGAGAAAAATAAATGCTATAAACGATTCTGCTGTTTTGTTTATTTGTTTGCTTTTTGTTTTGTTTTTTTATGTACCATTTGTATTAACAGTTGGTTGGCTGGTTTGTTTGTTTGTTCATTCATTGGTTGATTGGTTTGTTGGGGGTTTTGTGTCATTGGTCCAGTTGTTTGTTCATTCGTTCATTCGTTTGTCTGAATGGTCTAAAGTGGAGTTTGGTGAATAGCTAAGTGTACAAGTCAACTATGATATTTGTGCTGACAACCATGATGGTACCTGCTCACTTTAAATGCTGAAAAGAGTTAATGCAAACTATATCTATATAATGTAATAACTATATATGTTGTTTCGACAGCAGATATTGGGGCTGACAAGAGTGTGATCTATGGTGTAATTACAAGCCTCCTGCAGAGAAAGGAAAATTATGGGTCTCATGACAACACCGTCTGTGGCAGCTTACACCTTAACTTAAACGCTATATTTATTCATATTCATGGACAAGATGAGTATGATAAGTAGTGCCAACCCTAAAATGAGATATGTTGCCTTTCAACACTTCCCTAGATATGTGAGTTGCATTGCCTGTTACATCAGTGAGTTTATGACCTGCAGATATTTGGCCTCAATCCAGTAAGAAACTGCCTAATGAGCAAGCTGTGTCAGTGTCTCTTACAGCTCCCTCTCAGCAGTCTGCCTGTACAGTTTGTAGTGTGTGTGTGTATGTGTGTGTGTGTGTGTGTGTGTGTGCGTGTGTGTGTGTGTGTGTTTAAAAACAAGTGAAATTCTCTATGTTGAAGGCATTTAGCTGTGGGATAGAGGAGGAACACACACACACACAAGCACAACAGGGGAAGACAAACCACTGCCAGATAAATGTCCTACTTAACTATTACAGAACATTTGAACAAGAAGACAGAACCCACCCACCCCACCCCAACACACACACACACACACACACACACACACACACACACACACACACACACACACACACACACACACACACACACACACACCTTACATGAAAATATTCAGCATATGGTTGTATGCTTCTAGCTTGTTTCCCAAGGCCAGTTTCCCAGCTGGCTCCCTGAGAGAACAGAAAAAAGAGGGGGAGAGAAACAAGGGCTCAAAAAATACAGGACAAGTGAAAGAAAAAGGAAAGAAGGAGATGTGCAAAAATAAGAAGTGCAAGAATGAAAAATGCGGGGGAAATGAGAAAAAGTAGCTGAAGCACTTGCATGTGCCTCCCATCCCTACTCAGCCTCTGACAGATGTATCACAGGTTCAGACTGTTAAGTACCTGATAATTGGTTTGCCTGTGAGGCATTAGTCATTACGGTTCTGTAGCAACTAACAAGGCCCTATAGGGGATGACAGCTTTTCTCTGTGATTTATACAAGGTCTGAGAAAAGTGGTCCTACACCCTCCCAGACCTTTTTTTTAAACAGCATCAGAAGATCCCGAAAGAACTTCTAGTGTAAGAACTGTAAGTGACTGGCAGCATATTGTTGCACTTCAACTGCCAATATTGATCCTATGAAACAGCAGTTTACTCCAAAAGCTGTGGGTTATAAAATGTGGCTCAAACTGCATTTGCACACATTTTGAAGGCCTGGACGTGCTGTATTATTCCTACTCGTCAGTGGATTGATTTGAAATGAATCGTTCTAGTTCAGGTCTTTGTAATGACCAATCCACAGGTATCTTAGTCACAGTTTGTTTAGAGTGGCACACAGGAGACAAGCGTAATATAGGTATGCTCAGTAATGCTGTTGACATCAAACACGTCTCATTAATAAATCAGGGAATCGTTTCAAGTCTGTCTCGCTGTTCTCGACTGTCAGCTTCAGACTTTGATAAGACCAGAGTAAGTGCCATGTTTAGTTTGAAGTTGTTCACATAAGCGGTGATCTTTTCGGTTTTCCCTGTTGCTAGGTGCCAGGCAGTTTTGTGACCTCATAGGCGATGTCACCAATCTCCACGTTGCCTAGCAATCCGTGTAGAGCGTCATTATCTGTGATCTCACAGTTCAGATAAGAGTCAGCAGTTCAGATAGCATAGTTTATAAGTAAGCCTCTAAAAGTAAAGAGCACTAGATGTGATGTCAGATCACAACAGAGTTTAACTGCTAACAGTGACATCTGCCTTTGCTCGTGCTAACTTGCCTTTAGTAACAAGTAGTGCGCTAAGATTTAAAGCATAGAAACACATATAATAGTGCAAGGGAAATCATTTCATACCAACAGAATCGATCGTTATCTTCTGTCTGGGAGAGAAAGATTTTTAGGCAGTTTAACATAAAATACTAGAAACAATTGTAGGAATCACATTATTACAAGAGGAAATAGTCTTCTTAGATCAAGGAAACTAAATTAAAAACCTTCATCTCACCCCTGACATTTAAAAAGCCCATATGAAATCTAATAAATACTAATAAAATAATAAATTGTTCTAAACCAATATTCCTTTTTGCCATCACTGTTCTAGATAAGAAGAATGACAATGTTGTATAAAAATATTTTTAAAAAAGACTTTTTTCTGATGAAAGTACTGTCTGATATATATTTTATGACTTTGTAAAAGCATTCTACACAAAATTTTACAAGATAGATGTTATTACTTTCTTACAGCCTATGTTATATGTTCCTGTTGTAATTTGTAACAGCTGGCGGCTTCAAGAAACCCTTTCTGGACTGATTCTCGTGATCGAATGGCTCCGTGCACGTCTTCATTATTATCACGGTTGTGCTGCATTGCACTTTAACAAGCAATAACAATAATAATAGCAAAGCCACCTTGCAATCTGTCTTGAAAGGGTTAACATGACTCGCACGTGCCGCCGCCTCAACATCCATCATGGTTCTATGTAACCAAATCATAGCTTCAATCACAAGGAAGATTAGATAGTAGTCTATTAATCTCCCATATTAAGCAGATCCATTTGTGAAAGCAAACGGCCCAGAGAGGCCATCCTTTCACTTGTTGTCTCTAAATCTGATTAGCAAGTATAACGACATGTTGCTGAGGGTCACAGGAGATATAGATTGGTCCTGCCTGCATCTTACTGGCTTGTGTGTTGGAAGAATGAACAATTTTATGTTCAAGGGCTCTTGGGATTCCTGTTGTAGACAGCATTGTATAATGGTGGTGTTTTTTTTGGGGGGGGGGCATTTTGAGCAGTGTAGTATGTTTTTAGTGAATCATTTTCAATAGGTTTGTCAGTCTTTCTAAACTCTCAGATACTTTGAAATAAAATGCAAATATTTGTTCACGTCTTGGTACTTCCTGAGAGAAGACTAAGAGAGAAGATGTGTTTGATTAATAAACAAACAGCGCATATTTCCAGCATTGTCTGGACAGACTGGCTTTCCAGCTGGAGGCCTAAATAAAAGAGCAGAAGTCTGGCGTGTGAATCTGTGCTTCGACGATAAATACTTCTGTCCTTTCACAAACACCTGCTACAGTGTGAGAGCTGTGGTACAGCAGCGCAAGAAGTCACTTGTTTAATTAGAGGCGTGGAGCAATACCAAAGCATACTTTACTAAGTATAAAACATTTCAAGACCACAGAAGTCCATAAAGTACACTTCATTTTCAAAGTTAAATTGTCATATCGACTTCATAATAGTGCTACAGTAGAGCTCCTGAGGAGACATAGATTGCTGTATGTTTGATCTATGACCCTTTCAGAGGTCATAGTGTTAGTAATAACCACAATGAGGAACATGTAATGATGTCATTGGTCTTTATTTAGCCTGCTTCCCTCTGCACACACTGGAAGAGGGCTAGCAGAGTCTGTGTCTGTCAGGTATCTGGTTTCTCCTACTGTCTTGGCTGGGACGAGGAGGAGGAGGAAGAAGAGGAGGAATATCCGGTTACAGCGGGGAGCAGCGAGCATGGGGACAGATCTGTTTACTTGGGGAAGTTAATTGATTGGGTGGAAAGGTGGTGAGGGGAGAGAGGAGGAAAAGTAGTTGAAGGGGCAAGGATTAGGACGATATTGATCATGTGACCGCTCCTGCCATAACCTCCAATATGCTTGTGTGCTTTTTATTGCACTGTAATGTCAAATGAGATTGTTTCTTGTAAAAACAGGACAGAAAAACAACATGTGCTCAATGAGGAGGGCAAGGCAAGACAGTGGATCATTGATGTGAGGATCCCTCATTAAAAGATCAATTTTTATTTTTTTCATTAATACTTTGGCCTAAACAAAGGATATGTCACAGAAAATATCCATGTATACCAACTCAACAGCTCAGTAATATCTATATTTAAAATCATTAATAACACACACAAATATCTGAGATAAAGGCAGAGAGCTTGTGTATTACCTTGGAGCATGTAATAGTTTTATTTTATGCAAGCTGCTTGAGCTGCAGTTAGTGTAACGTATATTAGCTTTCTTATTAGCTTTATTAGTGTTTGTTTTGAAAATCAGTCTTTATTACTCTTAGGAAATGTTTTTGTTGTCTTTTATGAACATGGAGCACTAGGCAGAGTGCTAAGAAGACAAACAAATATAAGCACGGTCATGCGCATTGTGTCCGTCAGGGGAAATAGAGAATGAGATGGTGAACTGCTGCCTGCATGCCATCCACTTTGTACTGGATAGACCACATTAATTATTTAACAGCAAGGCTGCTAGCTATTATTACAGAAAAACAGTGGACTGCATCTGGACCCTTTCCTGACGTTTCTATGTCAAATACACACCTTGCCCTTGTGGGCACACCAAACTGCTGTGGAGCATGCATCTTAAAACAAGGGCATGTACGAGGCATGGTGCAAAACTCGCTGTCTGCTTTGTTAACAGTTAAATCACATGAGGTGCAGTATGTCTGAATGAGACAGTAAAAGCGAAGCACTTTGTGGTGTGAGTGCCCCGCCGCTACAGAAATATGCATGCCTCTGTGCAGGTTGCTCACCTGTGTTTTTGCATGTCTAAGTATGAGTGAGCCAGACAGGTGTACAACAAACGCCTGTTTAAAAGAAGCAGGAAAGCTGATGGGGGGGGCAGCTGCACGGATTTGTTTGCCATGACTGTACAGGCTCCTTACCGTCAGTCCGTCTTGCCTAGATGGGCATTTCTGTTATTCACTCAGAGGTTATGGTTTTAGATTGAGGGCAAAGCTTTCCAGCCTCTGGACTGTTTTGAAGGAATCCATTGTCAATAGAGATGCAGTGGGGCTAGGATTGTTTGCAGAGTTAATAGTAGTTTGATGATGTCTTTCTCAGTGACCTGAAGAGAAATTGACCCCTGTTGTGTGAGTATTTCTAAAATGTCACCCGCACAATTATGGTTGGAGTGTCCCTGGGCTGTTGTATATAGGGCTTGTTTTATCTGAGACTGAGTCGTCCTCACAAAAATACACACACACACACACACACACACACACACACACACACACACACACACACAAAAGTACTGCTGCAGTTTAATTTGCTGACCCATACCTCTACATCTTCTGAAAACGTGTTCCTTGAATGTCAGTAGAAATTAGGTTCCCCGTGGTGAGGATGAAATAATTTATTCATCATCAGTGACTTAAAGTGTTTCAACACGAACCTTTTACAGATACAGTACATATTGGTTCTTTTTAACCACAGCAAAGTGTGATATTTTCAGCTGTAGAGTTGTATGGATACATTCGTTCATTGTACAAAAAAAAAAAATTAAAAGGTCTCAGTTGCATTTACACATGCAGACACAAAAAAGGAAGAGATGATGTAGATATCGACAGAGGTGTCCATGACAGGCTAGAATTGCATTCATCAGTCGCTGTTGTTACTCCCGCTCGTATGTCTTGGAAGCAGCTCATTTAAAACCTTTTTTGCTGACTTGTAAAGTTAAACTAATTTAATCCTCATGTTGTTGTTAATTAATACAGCCAGGGAAAAAGACGAAAAAATAAAACAGAGGTTAAGGAAAAGAGAAAGAAGGGGGACAGAGGGAAGAAAGAAAATCCTCTAGAGAGATGTATAATTCATGCTCACGACTGTGGGAGAGATTTTGTATGTGTGTGTGTGTGTGTGTGTGTGTGTGTGGTTCCTTCTGTTCTGAACAGTGTTTTATACTGTAGGGTGATCACTGTGTATTTGCTCAATCTCTGTCCCCGTGTCTTTGGGGTTTGGATAATCAGCACACTGAACTGAGCGCAGGCCGAGACCTGAGTAAGTCACGGTTTCTCTCTTTCTGCATCTTGATTTAAACTGTGACTTCCACTGTGTGCATGCAGTGTTCACTCTAATAGGCAGGGTTAGCAGTGATTCTACGCACCCATCATTTTTCAGTTTTATTTCATTCAGTTTTTTTTATTAGGTATGTTAGAGCTATCTTTTTTTTTTTTAATTTCCTGGAAAATTATTTATGAGAGGCAATAATAGTGAATCATTGTGCATGAATACTTTTGGGAATTAGCATGCATGCAATTTTTTTCTTTTATTGGTTAACTCAGTATTATTATTATTATTATTATTATTATTATATGTACTTATACTGTTACTTTATACTGACATCACAGATTTTAGATGTTACTGTTTAAATTTACTTTGAGTAAATTTAAAGTAACTTACACATTAGGACTTACTGTTAGCCTCCAGCTCAAGGTAGGAACAAACATCACTCTCTTATTTAAAAGGGGGAGATTAGTTTGATTACACAGGAATGAAGACACACCTAAGTAACTGTGGACATTGAACCTTTGGGTTGTGTTCAGAGACGTGTGATCTTTCTTTCAAGGTTTTTCCGCCAGCTGCTTTGTGTGATCAGTAGCTAAACGAGTGAAAGCTAAGCTCCAAAGAAACTGACGGAATTAACTTTTTTAAGTTTGGATGTAGCGGCTGTTACGATGTCGAGAACAAACTTTAGGGCGCGGCTGCAGTCTTCACCTCATCATAAATTATAAAAGTAGAGGATTCCCATGCGTGTGAAATGGCTTTGTTCACAGTTTGTGTCACATCAGTGCATGTTCAACTAGGCAAAACAAAAGCTTTTCAATATTTTAGTGCACAGGGACCGACAGAGTGAAGAGAGACATTATTGTACTGCTGTTCCTGCCTGTCTCGTCCTTTCCTATCTGGCGTCCTGTCCTCTCCCATCCTCTGAAGTACTCTCCTCTTCTCTAAGATTACAGCACCCCCTCTCCATGTCAGACTAACTTTTGCACAGAAAGTATTGACTCACATCCATCCCTCTTCCTCATTTATCATTGCTCTCCATCTGCCCTATGTCATAGGCACCATAAGCTTCAGTGTACAGCCTTTTTTTTCTTGCGCAGTCAACTGAGTTTGAAGCGTGTTAATCAAATTTCCTACAGGTACATCAAGATTTTGGGTCTCAGAGGTCCAGTAAAAATGCAGAACTGTAAAAATGATCAACAGGGGAGGAGCTATTGAACAGATGTGGAAACAGAGATTCTTAGAGTAGATTACAGAATAAGAGAACAGCTTCCCTTCACATTTATTTATATTTCATTCGTATTTGCAGTTAAGCGAGTGGACTTTCCATCAGATCGCCAAAGTATTTTTTGGTATACTTTCACTGAGTCCATCAGGGGGAAGGTTTCTACATCTCCCTACGATCCACTTTGTGTGCTTGTCCAAGGATTTGTCTGATTAGGCGCTGCCTAATTAGGTCTGACTAGGCAAGCTTTTTAGTCACATGCCATCACGCATGAGATATGGTTAAAAGATAGATGGGCAGGACATTAACTGTCAACATGGAGGAACACTGCTGGTGGGACTTTCACTTCTTGGTAGTAGTGAACTCCACCCTGCTTGTCCTGATGGGAGAAAACATTGAAACAATATTTAATTGTTTGTTTTTTGCAAAAGAGTGCAGTTGATCCTTTTGTTAAAGCAATGTCACACCTAAGGATGACAAACTGAGATTCCTTTAAATGCCTCAAAAGGCCAAGTGGGCATCATCTTTTGATTGTGGTTTAAATTTTTCTGTGTATTACTGGTTAAATATATTTAAATGACACAGTACTAGGCAAGCGTTAAGCAAACTCCTCATTTATTTATGTATTTTTTATTTAATTCAACAACATAATTTTTAGGATATATCTACAGAAGCATCTTTATCAAAATGTACCATGAAGCAAGTCATCACAGGTGCAAAGGAGCAAAGAGGGGTTCTTCAGTTCTTATGAATTAGGTCTTCCCACTGGTTGAATCTTTTCCCCCGCTGATGCAGCAACACTGCACAAAGCTGGAAAAGCAGCTAAAGCAGAGACACAGATAAGTGACAAAACAGCCGAGCGCTCAGATATTAATCGAGACATTTTAACTTTGTCATGAGAACATTTGCAAGCTGCAAGGCGCTCTGCTGATGTTTAGCCTGAGGCTGTGACAGACAGGAGGGGATGTTATGCTATCACAGCGTTTGATCACCGGCATCACGGGAACACAGGTATCAGAGAGAGACTCGTATCTCTCACAGCTGTTCAGATTCTGTCGTGGGGCTTGTTTAGATATTGGTGTAAATGGGATGAGGAAGATTTAACTTTGAAGATATGAGATTCATTTTTTTTCTTCCCCCTTCTGATCTCTTTCAAAAGCTGTGCGCTGTGAGTCTGAGAATTTTTTTTATTTTTTGCTTTTTTTTAATGAAATAAATGGTTGAGGCAAATAAATTTGCATGACTCAACAGAAAAAATATTTTCCAGAGCTCTGTGTGTTAATAGGCTTCACAGTACAATTACTTGGCCTGTACATAATGGAAGTGCAATCAATGTATGGATCCTGCCCCCTACTGTCAATGACGGAAATGGCATCTATAATCAATTAGTGGTGACTCAATGTTAGAGGGCTGCAGGCTAACAGCGATTAACAAAAACTTTCCTTTTTGGTGGGGGGGATTTGTTGTCCATTGCCGCCAATTATCTCACATCTTACAACACACTGGGATTTGCTTTCGATATTTTGTTGCTGGTTTATTTTCAGCATCTCTGCTTCATTGTTTCAAGGAGCACAAAGCGCAGATCATTTTGTTCAGTTGTAGTATTTTTATTATCAGCTCCTCATTGTTATTTCCTCTTTCTCTCATAGAAACCCCCCCCCCACCCTGGAACCAGTGCAGGCCTCATGTTATATGCAGGGAACACAGCAACCTCTTCTGGCCAAAAGTGAACGCAGCAGAGAGTGTGTGCTGAAGCCAGAGCATAACAAGTGAGTAACACCTATTATCACTGTTGACAGCGGTACTTGACAAAACTAGGTTTGCAGAAATGATGACGCCTCGGGAAATGAAGTGGCATTTTATTGTCAGTGCCACATTGTTGCCAAACAGTTAAGAGTTTGAAATGGAGCCACTGACTCTAACTGACATCTCATAGGAAATGTTAAAACCCCAGATGCCTGGTATCACATCTCAACAGATAACTGACTAGTAATTTGACTTGAGAAAAATCATATTATTGCCTGGGGAAGCATTAAAAAGTATTCCATGATCAATGTATCTGATTAGTTTGCTTTGACGGTACACTGGTGAGCTAATCAGGCCAAAGGGATCAATAGAGCACTTGACACTCTGTCTTTCATTCCTTCTGTCTTTGGATAACTACAATGTAAATGACTGGGTACTAAAGGAAACCCTACTGGGACGAATACTAAACTCTGCCTGTGCTGCATTGTGCACAGGGGACTCTCTGCAGACACTTAGCCGGTTCTTAATCAGTAGCGCGCGAAAAATAGGTCCCTATTACACAGCCCTCTCTGAGTCTCTTATCATCATATTTGTCAGAGCTGCTTTATTCATTTCCAGATCAGTTTCCTCATACTGTAAACTTTCCAGCCTTCATAGCAAATCCTTGAGGTGCGATCCTTATTGTTCCTGATTGGCTCTGAACCTCTTTTTTCCCTCCTTTTCAGGCTCTGTGTTCCCGTTTCTTTCTCTGTGACAGGCACTGAGAGCTACGAGGATACCAGATGCCGTCCCAGCCTATTTGTCTTATCCGTTTTCACAGACAAACTAATTGCTATACAAAAGGTGCTGGCGTGTCCTGTCGAGGACCCTTGTAAATGCTTTACATCCACCACTCCATTCTGCCTGCCAGGAAACTGGCTAATTATAAAAGGATCACAAAAGAGTGTGATTAGGGATACAGAAGAGGAGGAGGAGGTGCAGTCCCACACCAGTGTAAATGGAGCACCTGAAACTGTTAGCTTAACATTAATGAAACCTCATTTTTGAAGCCGCCCAAACAGAAACTTAAGAGGAGAAAATAAACGTTTTATTATTGTTGGAACATTGTTTGTTTAGAGGTTCTAGTGCCACCTGTTAATATAAGACACACACACACACACACACAGGTAGAGTAGATCCTTATTTTTTTATTTTTTTCAAACACAGTGTAATAAATTATTTTAACTTCGTTTTTTTTAATGATTTTTCCATCAGTTGAATAAAAAATTCTCAATAAAATGTCTTCAAATTCTTTGATTTTTTCAGCAACTATTAAAAAAATATATACTGTATTAAGCAGATCTTATTATACTAAAAGCTGAAATATAGATGTACTCCATAAGAAGTAAAAGTACTCATGATACAAAAATGTGTGTTACAGTATATAAAGTATATATATATATATATATATATATATATATATATATATATATATATATATATATATATATATATATATATATATATATATATATATATATATATATATATATATATATATATATATATATATATATATATATATATATATATACATATGGATTGGTTTAACTAATGCATTAATGTGTAAGCAGTGATTTGCTGTTGTTTGTTGCTGGATCTTCTTTTATCCTGTTTCAGGTTTTATGAAGTGATGGTAAGTTTTGCTTGAAAAATTAACAATTAAAGAAATATGTGCATAAGAAATTTTGCATTTACAAAGCACTATTGGACAATCTTGTTGGCTGTTAATGTGCTTTTTTAAGCCCCCCCTGTTAAGAACAGATTGAAGAGGGATGTTGGGACTCACATGTCAGTAAAGTTCAGTGAATGTCTCGCATAGCTGTGCTGATCATGTTAGCATCATCTGTCCACAGACAAAGAGAAATAAACAAGAGCCCAAGCATTCTGCTCAAAACTGCCTTTGTGTTAGTTCCAGCGACTGTAGGTGCCTCCCAGAATCTGCTAAGCCATTAAGAGACACAAAGGCAGACTCTCGTGGCAAAAACAATGCAGATACATTGTCGCTGCTGGTAATAAAAACCTCCCTATTTGCCAAATGTCAACAGAGCTATGGACAAGCACCATAAAGATAGTATTTCTTTCTGGGCTATTTCGTTTCATGTTGTGTTGCTGTAGAAATGAAAACATTTTTTCTAATCTGTGGTCATATAAATGCTTTGTCCTGCCTCCAGATTTGTGAAAATGTCTCGAATCATCTGATGTGTTCAAGCATGTGTTTCTGTGTGTGTGTGTCCGTGTGAGCCTGTCTGTGTACAGACCGAGAAAACAGAGAGCCCTTGACTCCCATCTTGACAAAGTTGGGTAATTAACGACAGAGCCTATTAAAGGGAGAATATTCAGCCAGTGATAAATGGCTTTAATAACAGCCCCATGTTCTCTCTAACAGAGATAGATCCTGCCGCCACAGTCTCCCTGCCCACCAGATAAAACTACCCATACTCCCATCTCACCACCCTCTTCATCTTGCCTTTTCCCATCGGCAGTCTCGCTCTTTTTCTGTTTTCTCTGGCTTTGTGGTTTCTTTCTCGCTAACTTTTAAATCATTTTTTCTTCTATCTCAAAGACTCGCATTGCTCTGTCGGACAATGCAGCTTTCCGTGAGCTCTGCTTGCAATTTCAGGCTGAAGCCACGTCAAAGCAATCGTATCAAACAAGCTCAAATGTTTTTCCTGTGCGCACAACAGGCATTCTGTGCATCCTCCACATTACGCGGAGCTCTACAATATTTAATAAGCTCAACCGGGTCATCTACCTGCATGCATGTTTGTGTTGCTGCAGTTGCGCTTATGCATGTTTGTCTTGTAAAACATCGTTAGCCTCTTTGTGTAGGGGCCATGCAAATTGGACAGTTAAGAAACGCCAGGGCCGATTTATGTTCTAGTGCAGCCCTTTAACAGGGGCTGTGCTACGGCTTTATGTGTCCTGATGGGTTTAGGGGCAAGGACTGACCACAGGGGTCACATTCATCAAAGCCCCCGTATTGTGAGATTGGTCCAGATGTCGGTCCTCATTAGAACAGGCCACGCTGAAAGAGAGGAAATTCAAATGGGTGAGAGTTAAGCAGTCCCACTCCCATCCACAAGGCTGAAAATGTGATGATTGTTGATTGTTTTCTATGCATTTCAGCTCCCTTTAAGTACAGAAAAAATCATTCTTAGCCAAAAATGGATTGTACCAGTTTTGTCTGTTTTATTTGTCAACTTTTGAGATATATACCTCTGGGTGAACAGAATTTCAATTTCAAAATTGTGTTTCACAGTGCCCCTATTAGTCTGGATGATCCACATGCCTCACTCAAACTCCTTTTCCTGCAGAGGTGCTTATGAAAAAATGACAGGGTTTTGTGATTTGCACACTGTAAGGAAAGATCCTGAAAGACATAGTCTGAGATAGAAGTATAAACTATTTGCCATTGAAATGAAATTTAAATATGAAAGCGATTTTGAGGGGAAATGGATGTGTTACAACTTTTTAAAAATGATCTAAATACTGAGATTCTGTAAGGTCGAGGGAAAAGAAAAAAATCATTTGGTTTAAAAAAAAAATCTTCTTTTTAAAGTAATATCAACGTAAGGTCAGGAAGGTATGCATGATGCATGTATAATACTTTTAGACTCACTGGACTCTAAAAGTTTGGCTTCAGGTTTAAGTCCTGTTAAGCACACACTCCTTGTCTCTCTCTTACACACACACACACAGATATTACTTGACATGTCCCTCTCCAAAGTGTGTGAAGGGTTCTTCATACAGGGGTTGTAGCATCAGGCACTTTCTGTCTCACAGAACTAAAGGCAGCAGGTCCATTAAATACACATGAGAGTCTAATTAGGGCCCCCTTTGTGCAGCTGACTTGGAGGTAGGAGTCACTGGGGAGCGACTGTGCCAGGACCCTGACACCCAGAGAACACACTGTGCAAATTAATAGAGAATGACCAAGGAGTAGCTCTGTGACTGACTGGGACCTCTGCTTCCTTCGAGGCAAAAATGTTCAGAGCTGATTGCTCTCATTAAATTTGTTATAGTGATATAATTATGATAATATGCCTGCGAAATGTGATGACTCTTAGTGTGTGGTGAGTTTGCGTACCATGGTAAATTTGATATGAATGTTTAATATTTATATGGTCCATGTGACCTTTAAATTAAACCAGGGAGAAAATATTGTCAAACTGTGTGTTTTTAGTTTGTGGCCTCAATTTTACGAACTTTTGGTGGTCATTAAAAAAAACAACACGATAGCTTTGTTGTCTCGATGTGACTAATCGTCACCCCCTTTGAGCAAAATTAAAATAACTGATCATTTTGCCTATTTGCTCTGAAATTCAAACAGGAAAGGGGATTCAGCTAGCTTTCCTATTATAATTAGGTTGATAATAATGTTGAGTGAATTATTGCGCTTTTGTTATTCAGGGGGAAAGTCTTTCCTCTGCTGTGTCACATGAGATATTGGTGTGGACATAATTCTTATTCTGGCAGCAGCACATTGACTGATATTATTTAAATTACACCTCCTTGGGCTAAGTATTCGGAAATACTTTGCAGGGAATTCATCACCAAACGGTGTTGAGAATAAAAGGGACATCGACTCTTGATTACACTGACAAAAATGGCTTTTTTTCCAAAGGGAAATGACTAATGTTGTTAAGGACAGACGCAGGTATACTGCACGCTAAACACTGGTTGAATTTAATCTATAGATGATAAATGAAAGGAAATTGAATGTGACATTCCTGGCACAAAGCAGGAGAATAGGCCCATGATCTCAAAATAAGTGTAACATGCAAACTACTTGTTTCCAGAGTATTTGCTACCCCTACATTCCTATTTCATTTAAACACCTTTAACAAGTGTAAAAAAAAATTAAGAAAAGTTTAGTGAAATTGCCCATAAAAAGCCTCACCTGGTTAAATTTGGACGATCTTCCCTTTAATCTTGTCTCTAACTGCACGACTGCTATATTTCTAAAGCACACCACACCACTACACCAGTCACATCAGTTTCTGCAACCTCTGTCCCAATCCTGGGTCAGCCTGACTTTTCCTGCACCTGGCACGTCTCTCTCTCTGTGCTGTTGGTATTTTTCCTCTTAACGCCAGGACTTGAGAGTGCTGTTTTTAAGGCAGAGCCTTATGAGGTCCATTTAAGTGACGACCTATACTTGTGCTTAGCTTCTGCTGAAACCTCTCTGCTAGGTCTCTGTTATCAGTCAGTGCGACTGCCTCCTAGTCTCAATTCCTAGTCATTCTCATTATTGCTTCGCTGACTCCCCTGATCCTGATGCAGGTCCCATCTGAGCTGTGTTTCCAGTACTTCTTCCCTGTCTAATACCTCCCACTTTAATACCTAATACTTTTTCACCAATATGGTGGTGATGCCAGTGTTGAGCTGGTTCTGACTTGGCGCCTTTTGAGATCTGGCTCAATTTTACTATATTTGAGAACCAACTGGATCATTTACATGCAAAGACAAATTACAGTAGACCGACTCCATTGGTTACATCTTTTTTATTGTAGCACCTCCTGTGGCCAATGATGTCAGTGAGACAGATCGGCTTTTTAGTTTTCTTTGGAAATATATGGAACTACCTGTACATTAGACATTACATTGGTGGAAATGAGGTACTAATAGATCAGCCCATCTCTGATCAGCCTGCCTCAGTCTGCCTTCAGGCTCAAGGCCATCAGCTGAATCAGCCTTGCATCCCTCTAGGTTGGCTTCTGGTCCTCACCTGAGCAGGCTATCCCTCATCCCTGTCTTCCTGAACTTTGCATGATATCAGTTTGTTCTCTCTCCAGTCACTGGCATCTGCACCTGGGTTTATGTGGGGGAGGGAAATACCGTCTGGTCAGTAAAATTAACCCTGTGCATGTAGACAGACACAGTTTCCCTCTTCAGCCAAACAGCCATGAGCTGCCAACAGAACAAAGGTTTACACCATCCCATGGAGCACCTGAGGGACCAAATCCTCCACAACCTGCATAGTCTCACTCACATCATGGGGTGACAAGATCCAGCAAAACTTCAAAGACATTGTGGGAAACAGTAGTAATGTAATATCTAACTTAAAAAGTAAACATATGGAAACAATGCAGGTTACAGGTTTGCCATTTAGTGTGTATACAAATATATTTCATTTGAATTCAACTTTCCAACACTGTTTCTACAGTCAGAGGTCAAAGAAGGCTGAGGGTCAGTGGGACGAGGCCAGTCCCAGCTCCAAGTAACAGGCTCCCCACCTCCACCCCAGTGGAGTAGCCGACTAACATCTTTCTCCCCGATCTGCCTCCACAGGTCCCGGCAGCGGTAGGCGCTGTTCCCGACCCATGGAGGGCTGCATCAGTACCATGGCAGGATTGTGATGGGAGTGTCCTTTGATGGATGTTGGCCAGGTGTTCTTCATTGCCAGGGCTCCAACACCCTCTTCCTGACCAGGAGGGAAATACAGCGTACCAGAAAGATGCCAACAATATGCATTGTTGGAGTCAGAGTGGGTGGTCAGTTGTGTGCATGGGGACATTCAGCGGCATCCAGTAGTGCTGCTGCAGATAAAGTTTAAGGGAAAAAACCACACAGAGTAAAGGTTGCAGCCCAACAACGTCAGGAGCTCTTGTACAACAGAGGGACTAGACTTAGGCAACTGCTCCCTTCTTTCAGCTCAAAATTACTGTTGCTGAGTGGGTGACGTCCACTATGAGGTGGTGCGGTCGGACAGGGGAGGAGCCACAGAGATATTTCACCTCAACCTCCTCAAAGCCAAAGTAGGCTGCATATGCTGCTGCCTACTTGATGCCGACATCAACTATTTTCGCTATTATCTCCTGGGACGGTCATTAACCGCATGCTCAGACCACACCCCGCTGTAGAGGCTCCACCGCATTATGTATGGATGCCAACCCCCGGATCAACCTGTGGTATCTGGCTTTGCAGCCCTTTAAGTTGAAGGTAATCCATAGGCCAGGGGCACAGATTGCTCTGGCCAATTTTCTCTCCCACTGGTGGGGGGGTGAGTAGGCTTAGCCGGATGGGTCCCCAGTATCAGTAGAGGTGGAGGTGTGTGGTGAGATGTAATCTGTGGCTCCACTGCAGGGAAGCGGTGGTGCAGTGGGGTGGAGGGCCAGTGGAGGCTGGCAGGGCAGCTGAAAGCAATTCATTAATTACGCTCTCCCTATTTTAGTGACGCCAAGACCTGGAGGAAAAAAGAACAGGTGGAGACAGGTGGAAAGATGTTGGGACGAGGGGCACACATAATTGTAAATAAAAAACACTGTCACAAGTACGCTGACTGTCTTAGCTCCTCACTGAGGTCACACAGTCTTTCAAAAGTCTCTTTGCAGACTTATTCAGTTGTAAAGCCTCACCTAGCAGATTTACAGCTACATTTGACAAAATCAATCTGCCGCTTAACCTTTAGCCATACTCCAGGCAATGTGGAGTGTTCTTTTGTCTTACACAGGTGTAGCACAGTCAAGTAAAATCCTTTGACTACTGAATGAGAACTTAATGCTGTACCCAACTGACTGAAACAGCAGTGATTTAGCTTCTGTCCACTGACATATTGAAGGGACTAAATATGAATTTTACATTTTATACTTGTACTTGTATTTCACCTTGGGGAGATGTTTTTTCACTCTGACATTAAGGGTCAGTTTTTGATTAGTCATTGCCAAAAAGAAGAGCCATTATAATATATCACTTATATATTTTGTACTGAAAAATGATTATGTGTGATATTACAGTAAATCATGAAAACCTTTAAAAGGGATTAACCTTTTTTTTAGTAAGAGTGAGAAAGAGAGACTCACCTGACTCACCTGTACAGCTGGCATTGAGTTCTTTGAACTCCAGCAGCCTCCCACACTTCTCTCCACTACGCTACACTTTTCTCTTCTCCTGCTGTGACAGCTTTGGCCTTTAAGCTCAGCACTGTTATCACATTTTAACAAGCACGTCATTAACGTTGTCTCGCCGAGCTTTCTGTCGCAGTGACAGACAGCTGTTTTGACACACCCTGCCTCTTGCAGTTGCAGGGCTGGCTTACAATAATGCATTACTAAAAATGTCAGTGGCTCCATTTAACTTTATTCGTTTTAAAGCCAGTGGTAAAGGTTTTTATTACCCACTTTATTGAACACCTTACGGTGAGATGGTGCTGTCTAAATTGTATTATATATTATAAACTCCTACAAGTATGTGGCAGCAGCTGCACAGGAATGTAGAGCACACATTTGCTCTTTATGGTACACAGTCCAATGGAAATGACTGTACAGATAATGTGCTTGTTCTTATTTGTATGACCACGCTGGCCAAACGATAGTCTGCTCTGTTCACCTTTTGAATGCCAATATTTCTTAAGCATGCCTTACCTGAGCATAGAGTTACAGTGGACATTAAGTGATCTTTAACCTCAGATTTCTGGCCAACAAGCAATAATCCAACACCATCTTACTCTTTTCAGTTTCTAATACTGTTCTATAACAGTTCCATTTCTGAAATTACTCTAATGTAATGGTAGGCTGTTAGTTTTTAACATAAAGCTACCATTCTTGCAATATTATAGCCACTTGTGAAGAAGGTTTATGTGTCTAGACAGTTCTACACTTTTTGATAATACCCGTCCTCAATCTTGTCTGTGTGTTCCTTTATGTAATGTAATTATGAACAGCAATACCCATCAATGTACCAGCTGTCTCACTACAATATCTCCTTAGTCTGGACTTTCTCACTGACCCTGAAGATGCCGGTATTCTAAAAAAAAAAAAAAATTAAGTAAGGGTAAAATGGAATCATCAAACAAAATCCTCTTTAAAAAAGCCACAAAGCATGCATCATCCCATTTCAACAACATATTAAAGATTTTGCTATGGAGCTAACTCCGTTTCTCCAAGTACCCAAAATGAATTACATTGTGGATTATCGTGTAATTATGGATCTTTCCAAAGACTGATAGAACCGGAAAATTGAGTTCTGAATATTTCATAATGCATAGCACCATCTTTGTAGAGGAAATTATTTAGGGATAGCATGCTCATTTGCAGAATGGATAAAGGTTCATTGCGAGTCACTAGAGTGCAGTAATTGGAAAGCTCCTGTGATTCAAAGGAATCATTCAGAGATGAGCGTGTCTCCTGGATAGCTGTGTAGTACTCCATTAATCTTCAGTCACACACCCAAAACTATCAGCTACCATCCAAACCTATCAAGCTGTTGGCATATACCATATTTGTGCTGCATATAAATCACAGTTATACAACAAATGTGATAAATGTGCACTTTATCCTTTTTTTGTCCCTCTGCAGATGAGCTCTGGCACCCTCCCAACCTCAGCCACCATGAACACAGCAAGGAAACGGTAACTCTTGTAACCTTACATATGACGTTTTTTTTCTAAGTCTTTATTTATTTCTTTTTCTTACGTGTGGATCCTTTTAATGCACAGACAAGTAGAATTATCACAATATCAGCATCACATTACATGAAATATCATCATCACCAATGACAAACCAAACAATTTAAGGTTGGATAAACTACTCACTTAGGTGAACGCTCTGACTGGGATCTAAAAGGATAATTTTGTCGCCTGTAGAAAACATATGAAGAAATGCCAGTTTTGAAAAATGTCATCTTTAAAAGGCAAATCTAAATGTCAGAGAGATAGATCCTTTACACAAAGAGAGCACTGCCTTCTGGGTAGTACACAGAAAGGCTTGAGAATAATATATTTTTTTTCCCCCCAGTTGAAATGAACTACAATTACCCATCATCAAGCATATAAAGCAGTACCCTCGCATTCACAGTCTCATAGCCTGGGGAGGAGAGTGGTCACTGTTTGCAACATTAGTCAGGGAAAAAAACAAAAGGAAAATGTGTTTTGCTTTGTCACAAAATTGACTTTGCTATGTTGTGATGTGAAGTATGTCACTGAGATGTTATGGAATATACTGAATTCATATAATGGACCAGAGGCAGGTAGTGTTAGGTGCTGCAAAGTTTTAAATAGGCTGTTAACATAGGCTGGAGGAGCTTTAACAAAAGTTAAACAAAATAAGCTCCGGGCAAGCTTCTAATAACTGACCTCCACCTATCAGTCCTTGTAGTTATGCATTTTCTATCACCTGCCCAGGTTAGGAAGTGGGGATAAAAACTCAAGTAATCAAACAATATTTGCATTAATTGCAAAAAGACTAAAGGTGAAACTTTTTTCCTCTTCCATTCATTCTCCCACACTGTGCCTGCTCAGGAAACAGTCATATATTTATGATTGGCAGCTGATTTCCAAGCAACAAAGTTAAACTGCAGAAGGAAAACAGGAAAAATAATTAGCGAAACAGCAGCTCAGTCCAATTTAAACCTGATGACACTAACATAAAGGCAAACTCATAATCTGATCCATAATCAAGCAGAGCACTTTTAATGGGAGCAGGTCACAGTAAAAAGTGGGAGGGAACAACCACTTTTGCAAACATAACACAACATTTGTCAGGATAGAGGATGAGTTTGAGATAGAGAGAAAATTAATCCCACAATACTTTGTGTAATTTCAAAAAAGAAATTGTTGTTCTAGTTTTTGAATTGCATGCATTTGTTTGATATTTAAACTGTTTGTGATCATTCTCATGTACCTGCAGAAACAAAAGTTTTTCACAAGGCCATCTCTTAAGATTTTTATGTAATTTTTGTTTGGTTTGGTTTGGTTTGGTTTGGTTATTTTTACATCCCACTCTCCTTGTAAGGGTGCCCACAAGGAGAAGTTGCTTACAGCAACATTGTTGTGTGTCTTAAACTATAAATTAAATATTGCATTTTGAATCAAAACAGAGAGTGTTGGCTTAAAGTGGTTTACATCTCTGGGCCTAACTGATTCATCAAAGTTTGCAGCTAAAATATTTCATAGTACAGACTTTTCTTTTCTAGTTTTTTCTTCTTCTTTTTTTAATCTGATACATGAAAGCCATGTTGTGTTTCTTTTTTCTTTTCTTTGTGTATATGGTAGGGTGGGGGGGATCACAGCTCAAGCAAGCAGAGCAGCATGCCTTATTTGAGTTTATATTTTACAAATGTACAAATGGTAACTGAATACCTGACTACATCTTTCTTTGGTCATCAGTTTCAAAGTTGGAATCCTGATACTTCTCAGTGGGAAAATATCTGAAAAGAACTGACTGTCAGTCAATGTAGGTAAGTAACTGGATGAAGATTTGAAAAAAGGCAGAAGAAGAAAAAATGCATGAAGAAAAGAAAAGTGAGGTGCAAGTGGAGATGAAGACGGGAAAAGACTAAGACGGGAGAGATGGCGATCGAGGCGAAAGAAAGCATGCCTCTGCTCCGACTGTCCTGGGTCACATGTTTTTATATTAATGGTTGAGGTCTTGTGTCAGGTCAGGGAGAGCTAATCTTAACTCTCTTGCTGGAGGGCACCTTCAACCCACGGGGCATCTGGGTATCTCGTCAACCCAACAGTGAACCACCAGGCTCTTCTCTTAGCATGCAAATGAGACAAGAACAAATGTCCCATCACTTCTGGGGCTCCATGTCCCAAAGTGCTTAACACTCTTCCTGTCAACCCCCCACACCCCACCCCACTCCAGCTGCTTCAAAAAGCCCCTCCTGCACATCCTTCACTCTTTTTTTCTCCTCCCTCTGATGTTCTTTAAATGAGCTTCCCAACTCCACTTCTTTCTCACAATTCAATTTTACAAGGCCATTATCCTGGGTGTAATGTGGAGGTTAAATATATCGGGGCAGACATTATGTGAAAATAATTAGTGCTAATGAATAATGCACTCATTCAGCTGATGAAGGATGGTTGTCAGGGTAATGGAGTACAAGGGAGGGGCCCCTCTGACAAATGAAATTAAAATATTTAAACACTGTTTTACGATATTATCAGGCCCTCACACTCTTTCCCTGTTACGCACTCGCTATATGGAGCAGGCGAGCCTCCATGTGACATGATAGTTGTGCCATTACTCACGCACAACATCTGTCTCACCAGAGGCCCAGATACAAGGCCCATGCTTTTGCAGTACCTCACACCACAGCTCATCATCCCTGCCCTGATAATCACGCTGATGGCTTTAGAGATGGCGCTCTTATTGACAGTCGATGTCATCCTGCCAGATTATATTTTCTTCACTTTATTTATTGCCACTGCACTCATTCTGCCTCTTAGGATCTCGTTCTGCGCCCATCATGTGACAATGAAGGATGTAGGTTTTAAATTGCCTGGTTTACAGCACTCTCCCAGTCAATTGGCCTGTTCCAGTCAATAATGGTGGACTAAGCACTCCGTGACAGATAAATGGTAAAGCATCAACACAACCTTATTAGACATAATGGGTAGATGAAAATATAGGAAAGTGCCTTTGACAGAGGACAGAAAGTGCATGAACTAATAATATATATTGCTTATTTCTTCATGCACCAAACTCTGCTTGATGAACCTTCAAACACCTATTTCCACCTACACCTACTTGAACTTCAGCCATTCTAGCACTTTGGTTTACTCTGGTTTCAACATAAAGTCTCTAAGATTGTGGTCAGTAATCCAATATATCAGAGTCGTCAAAGGCTGCTCATTTTTGGAGCTGACAGAGTGTGGTGTATGTTTAAATAAGACTCCAGCCTATCCCCATTGTTTTGATTTAACCATGCTCCTGTGTAGTGATGAACACATTCCCCTTAAACACAAAAGATCCCTGATTCAAGACCAGGAAAAGATGCAAACCCAATAGTATGCTCCCATTGCTGGTCCCAAGACCAGAAAAATTGGAGCATTGCATCAGGAAGGGAATTTGGTATAGATCAAACTTGCAGATCCACCACTGTGGCGACCCCCTCCAGAACTATGCAACATCTGTTGTACAGTAGGTGAAAACAGCAGTGGTTGCTGGTGCAACTAATGTCAGTTAGTTGTAATGGAAATGTTAATAGGTTCAGCCTGTACTTACTGACAATGACAACACTATCATGCTGATGTGATGTGATCCCTCTTAATTTATTGTCTTTGTAAGTATGCAAAACATGTAAACATTACACAATGTAAACATTATGTCAAAGAGTAACAAATTACAGATTAAAATTTGGACCTGAAGATGTTATGAGGATTCGTTCTAAAGAAAGCAGATATATTTACTGCAAAACTTTAAACCTGTGGGTGCTAAAAGTTGTTATTAAGTTCAACAGTCGAAGTGAATGGGCTTATCTGCGTTCTTGCCTGTGGTCACACGTTCTTGGTGTCAACTGAAAAAAAAGATCAAGGATGTAAAAACTCACAGGTTTTCCAAACTATCAGAACATTGGAGATGTCATCAGATCTTCCAGAGACAGATAGATGCCCTGGTCATGCCACACATGACAAGAAGAGCTGATGCTGCTACATTGCAAGCCCCAATCTGAGCAGCAATGACCCTCCTGGGAGTGATGGAAAACTCACCTGCTGATGTGACGGTCCGACGCTCAGCTGGAACAGCCACTCGACAAAGGTGTTACTTTCCTGCTGAAACACAGACAGGGAGGAAGCAACTGTTTGCGCCTCCTGTCGCACGCCAGCATGACCTGAGCATAGCATGAGGCAAACTGTGTGTTATAACTGCATGTAGGGTGTGTTTACCTTTAGCTGTGTTTTGTTTTTTCCATTCCCTGTACAACCATGGTTGGTGATCTCTGCCAGGGCTGCCGTTTGTCTCTGATTCTTTTTATAACTTTTAGGATCATAATTTCTAGGTGTAGCCAAAGGGTGGAGGGTGGTTTTAGGATATGATCTCTGTTTTCTCAGATGATGTGGTTTTGTTGGTTTTACACTGGGGCATTTTCCAGCCAAGTGTGAAGTATATGGGATGAGAATTAGCATCTCCAAGTCTGAAGCTATGGTTCTCTGTTGGCAACGAGTGGAGCACTGATTCAGGGTTCGGAATGAATTGCTGCCCCAAATGGAGTAGTTTAAGTAAGAGTAGTTTAAATAAGTATTACACCTACTGATGACGACACTGCACTGGTTGGTTGTGGTGAAGAGAGAGCTGAGCACGAATGTGAATCTGGTGATTTAACAGTTGATCTGTGTTCTTGCCTGCCCCTGTGGTCACAGGTTCTGGGTATCAACTGAAAAGAAAGATCAAGGATGCAAGCAGCAGAAATGATTTTTCTCTCAAGGGTGTTGGAAATAGAGGCATTTGGTCATTTAGGAGTCACTCAGAGTAGAGCCACTACTTCTCCTCATCGAAAGGTGTTTTGGGCATGCAATGGAGGTCCCGGGGCAGACCCAAGTACACGCTGGAGAGATTATATCCCCAAGCTGGCCAGTTGCATATTTATTTCAGTTATTTTATATTTGACTGATATAATCCACGAATCCAAGACAAATATTGAAATTATTTTAAAAAATTGTGATACTTCAATAGACAAAAGCTAAATAAGCTGATAAATAACAATGTAGTTTGTATTTGTAAATCTGAAAGTAATATTACATAAACTGTGCAAAAATACTGGCAGATAATAAAAAAGCTACTCTTTTTTCTTCTTTAGATGACATTAATTACATAAGTAATAAGACTTTAAGTAGAAATAAGGTTTGCTATTATTATTTTGGTGTTATATTTAATTTCATACAGTAAATTATTCTTGGGGTCCCAGGGTACCTCCGTCGGGAGTCCACGTATGTTAACTATGTCGGTAGGATGAGTGTTAACAAATTAAAGGTGGGTCTGTGGCTGAGTAGGAACAACCCACACACCATACCCTGCTACATCTTGCAACTTTCTTTTCTTAACTCTTATTTTGCATTTTGGCACCATATACATTTGACTTGCAAAACAGACCTAATTACAGGGCCTGCAGTATGCAAGCCACACATCAAACATTAAGTTACAGTAGAAGCCTGTGATCCCAGTCACATACTCTCTCCCTCTTTTTTTTCTTCTGCCCTCCCTTGCCTCTGCACACCAGAAACACTGATTGTAACAGGGACATTAAAGGGGAATTACAGCGAAACAATTTACACTTAATGTAGCAGTCGTATGAACGGGGAAGAAAGATGGACAAAGATATAGCCATATTAATAATACATGTTTTAATTAAGCAGCTGGGAATGCAAGGAGCAGGATCAAGGGAACAGACAGACAATGAAAGAAGAAGTCGAAAGGAGGGAAGCGGTGAGAGAAAGACGGACGAAGAAAAAGAACTGAAAATGAGAGAGTGAATGACAGAGAAAGAGTAAAACAAAGCGGAGCATAAAAAGTAGGAGGAGGAGGATCGGAATATGGTGCTGCGCGTTTCCTGCAAACCGTGATTCATGGGCAGTAAATATGCAAAGCCTGATGGCCATAAGGCAATCAGAGGAGCGCCACTCATCTACATGTTGCACAGTGGGCTATAATCCATCTGAGGGGCAAGGAATAATGATACCAGGAAGCAGGAATAAGAGCAGGGTCTGTTTATTACCTCAGACAGATCCATAATGCATACAGATGTGAGGGAGGCACACAGCTGCCTCTGGCCAGAGAACTCTATTGAAAAGTAGAGACAGTAATATTGTGTTTAGTGTAATGAAAGACAATCTGATTGAAGCACCTATTAAGGCAAATAAGACTGCTGTCGTATGAGGTTTAAGTGCCGGAGCTGTAACGATCACTGACAGGGTGGAGAAGAGCTGGGATGGATACCAAAGGAGAAGGAGGCACCGATCCAACACCTCAAAGGCAACAGCAAGGTCACCAATAAATAACATGGGTAATGCAATATGAATGTGCACTCGTGCAAAGTGAAATGTAAGGTAATAATATGGTCCAAATATGCACATTTAAGACCTTGCTCGGTGTTAAGAGCATACCAGCGCAGATAAAACGTATGACCGGCAATAAAGCAGTAATTTGAATTCTTTGGTGTCATTGTGTTTACTTTTCTTTATTTGCAAAGACACCCGCACATTCATGCGCACTCTCGAACACAAAGGCCTTCTTCCCCGTCTCCTCACAGAGGACATTAACACCAGGATCCTAGTGGTGCTAGAGTAAAGTAATAAATTGTGTTGAACATTGATAAACTAATGCAATTACCTGCAGGGCAAGCCAGTCAGCTAATTTAAAGATACCAGGTTTGTTCATGGGGTGGGAGGCACTGAATAGGCCCCAAGGGTGAAAGATGGCGCCTTTATTACATCTGAGAGGTCAGCTTGGTAGCAGTGTATTAGGATTGATCTTTTGATCCCAGCCTGGAACCCACCCCCCCCCCCAAAAAAATGTACCAACCCCATATGGCTGAGGAAAAACACAGCTTATCTGGCGCAAAGGGTTAACTCTGCCAGCCAGGCAGCCTAATTGAGCACCACACATCTCAGCTACACAGCAGAAACAGGAACCTGGAGGGTCGTAACAAGCCAGGCGTGACTTATTCACATAATAAACCAAGCAGATATCTAAATGAGCCATTGAGCCAGCCAGAGGGGGGGAGGCCATTAGGCCGCGCGGACCATGGGTACATATTTGTATATCTACAATTGCCCAATCATTTGCATATGTGGCTGGCTATAGACAGTGCTCGCACCCAAGGGCCCAATGACACAACATAAAAACTTTGTACTCATTCACAGCATCATAAACAAGTCAGAGACTCATTTGTTTTATCAAAAAAAAAGTACACGGAATTTACAGGAGACATTAATTGAGATATTTAAAACCATCCCAGCTGCAAAATACAAAGACACGGTCTCTGAATGGATATTCTTTCAGTGAAGCCTTACTTCATAGAGTGATGTTTCATTTAATCTACCAGTTAAATCGAATCTACCACTCGTGTAACTCTAGTGTTGGTTACCCTCAGATAAAAGCAGACCTAACCTGTGAGGCTCTCAGTAACTTACTGTAAAATTTCCATTTCATTTCAGTTTTTTTACCAAAACACACTGAACACAAATCCCACCCTAAACATTCACAGACCGTTTTTTCCATCCAGACCGTCATACAGTATCTGTGATGTGAATGAACGCAGCATGAGTCAGAGGAGGAGACTGATAAGTCTCTGATGTTCATCTGTTAAATATTAAGTTTCAGCCAGCAGCTGGTTAGCTTCTCGTTAAGACTTAAAATCACAGTCCAGCTCTACCTAAAGCCAACAAAATCCAACAATTCTGTGAACACCTCAACAGTAAGCTGCTGAAATGCATTACCAATGAGCAAACACAATGACACTGCAAGGGTCATCCTCAAACAGAGTATTTCAATTTTATAATATTAATGAATGTTGGGGATGAATGAATGTTTTTTTGTGTAAAAGTACAAATACTGATCATGGTTGTGTGTCAAAGGTATCAGCAGCAAAAGTGCCCTCATGTTCTGGTGGACAGCCATGAACTGATGACACTGCATATAACCAGCAGCTTAGAGCAGCATATGAATAAATATTGTCCACACTCCAGTGACAGGTACACACAGGCCTCTCATTCACTGTGGAAATATCTGAGTTCAGCAGTGTTACAGTTTTTTGCAAAGAAACTGTTTCTTCATCTGCTGTGAGGGATGACCTGAAGCTTGCCTGATAGGAGGAGCACACACAGATGGTTATCAGCGTGTGTAATGCACTTAGGCACTAAAGTGTAGCAGATGTTATGTGCCCGACTGTTTCTGTTTTGGGTTGAGTTTTTTTTCTCGCTAGTCTCACTGCTAAATTAAGCTATCCAGTCCTGATTGTGACATCAGAGCCAGACAGTTATGTTCACACAGTTGTGTTGTGTGGCTTAAAACTGTGATGGTAACCAATAAATGTACATTTAATTAAAGCTGTGATTACAATTATTGAGCGATGTCTTTCATTTCAACATTTTGTGTGATGTTTATTTCTTTCAGATAATACTTTTTATGGATTCCTAAATGACAAACACAAAGAAACAGATGTAGAACAGATGTCCAAATTACCAAGCAAATGCAAGATATTCACACATACTTTTTGTTATAAATAATGCAACAAGCTTGTAAAACTGTATTATTCCAATGCATCCACTGTAGAGTGCTAGTAAAAAAAAAAAGTCAGACAACAAAAGCTGATAATATAACATTTGAATTCTCATTTCCTCTGAAAATCCAATTTATTGCATCACTTTACTACATCCTCCTACTCGCCTGTTATGTTGCTTAGTTTAAACAATAACAAAAGGTTATCACTATCATTCTTGGTAATGGGTCAAGGGGTCAGCCTTTAATATGACCTCTGACACATAATTAAATTGCCATCTTTAACCTCAGTTACAGCCTGTCGCAGAGCATTGGATTACATGCTGCAAATCACTGTACTGATCAATAGCAGAAGAGAATACAGGGGGCATGGCCTGCCCTGTCCAGAGGAGTCTGCGCAGAGATTATCTTTAATGAAGCTGAACTGTGCAGTGATCATGTTAATGTGTAGTCTTATTAGATTCTGAATGATGTACTGAAACACACAGTTATCCTTGCAGGGATGAGAAGACTGCAGATAAGGCATCAAAGAGCAACTTGTAGTGTCCAGGCACATGACTAGCTTTCACTTTAGCTGTTAGTCATGCAACTTCTTATGTACTTACCCTTGTGTCTTAGATTTGGCCTCAAAGCATGCACTACATACAGGTTTTGAAATATGAGTATGATCAGATTTTATTGTGACTGAGAGGCCTTTTCTATTGAAGGAATTAAGACATTTCCCAGTAGGAGAAGCACAGGTTTAAATAAATTGATGACAGTGTAACATGAGGGTTCATTATATGGTACTAAATCATAAATAAATAAAAAGTTATTAGAAAACAGCAAGATGAAGACCTTTCCTCTTGCTACACTTCAACAACACAACCTTGTTTAGACTCCCCATGTAACTTCACTAACCAATGAGAAGCCAGGAAGTCCTACAATTAGGTAAATATGGAAAAATAAACTAGGTAGATTCAACACAATTTATTATTACTGATTTAAAATAATATGTGTAAATGTATAAATATCAAAACATTAAATATAAATGTAAATGTGTATATAATTAGCCCTGTAACATGAAAACATGTACATATATAAGATGAAACATAGATTTATTTCTGCGACTTACAACAGTTTCAGGTGAGGTCAGTTTCAGGGTCCTAAGTAGGACTATTAGTTAAATTCACATCTCTCTATGCCGAGTTAAAATGTGAAATACATACATACATGCAAACAATATTTTTTTTTAAGTCACATTTTATCAGTTATCAATTAATTACATTTAATTTGTATGTTATTAATTTGTTATTGATATGTGGATGGTAATGTGTATTTGTCAATAACAAATATTGTGAAATTGAAAAATAACAGGTAATTATCACCCTTGTTTATCCTATATCATTGAGTTGAGATCTTAATAACCAGATCTTAAATAGGCTTGTCGGTATGATGTAAGGTAAAGAGTGTATGGAAGAAAAAACACATACATAGGTCTAAATTTACAGAAACAAAGAAACAAAGCAGTTCTGTTTCAGTGAAACCAAAAAGCAAAAGTTCAGCTGCAGGTGTTGCCTTGTTTTCATATCTAAACAGATTAGCTGCAGCGCTGCAATCTCAGCACAGTGACTAAAGGATCAGCTCTTTCTGATCTGCGGTTTCGGGGCAGCTGTGTCTTGATTCTGTGTTGTCTGAGAGAGTGATACCTGTAATCTGCTGTCAACAGATGACGTCACAGGGCTTTGTTAAGTCTAATACAGCAACATTTCTGAAAAAAAACTGGCACTGATGGAAAGCCATATCTAACAAAAACAAAAGTTTTGTCTTGTCTGCGGCTTCCATCCACAAACCCACTGATTCCACACCAGAACTGCAGCTGCTGTTACAGAAAAAATGAGTCCCCAAACTCAAATAATCCTGAATGATTGTGCTGATTATGATTTAGAGGCTGCTAGTTTTGTTTCAAACTGTGCCTTGCTTTGTGGCCGGGGGCCTTGTGTTGTTTAAAGGGTTGTCGGGGTATAAATACTAAATTAATCATGCTTTGGCTCAACTTGCTAGGGACTGAAATTTGCTTATGGAAGCTCGTGATCGCATAAAATATTAATAGTGTTACAGAGAACTGGCATTGTAGCAATAGGAGCGAGGCGTGTGAAAGCTCAGAGCCGCAATGTCGGGAGGGGTCATAAGTGATTTAAGATCAGAAACACTTTCTACAGATTGCCACCTTAAATTGAAAAAGCAACACACAATTAATGACCAAAAGATTGCATTAGCACATCCATTAGGATCATTTTTGTACATCTACCAAATTGGCATTGTAGTAATTGGTATTAGCTGGCATGCAGCAGTGTTTTTGTGTTGTAAAAGAGGCAGGAATATTATTCAAATTAATCTGAATACATTACAAGTCACTAATGTGATGCATTTTCCTAGATGATTCATATCTGTGTGACCGACTTCTTGAGGCCCTTAGGGCTTCAAAAAGAAACTACAATCACTTTCACTGACAGGCAGCTTATCTCCAAGCAAACAAAAGTGGGGCTTTCAACACACATATCTTGTCTTTTTTTAAGTTACACATTCAACCCTATTTTTAACAAAAAAAAGTCAAGGCATTGTGTAAAATGTAAACAAAAAACAGAATCAAGTGACTATTTTATTATTTTAAGTCCATATTTCACTGAAAATAGTACAAAGATAATGTATCAAGTGTTGAGAATTAGAGATGTGCCATTATTGTGGTTGTTGTTTTGGGGGGGGGGGGGGGGGGGGTTGTTTGTTTGTTTTTTTGTTAACAAGCCAATATTGGTAAATGGTAAATGGCCTGCATTTGTATAGCGCTTTTCTAGTCCTTCTTTGCTGATCTATCTGTATCGGAATTTATAAAACCTGATAAATAAAAAAAAAATTGATAAAAAGTAAAGTAGAGATGAGGAAAAACACCCTTCAACAAAGTTATGAGTGTTGACATTGCTTAGTTTATCCACCAGAGGGCAGTCAGCAACATCCCTGCTGGCAACACTGTTCCACAAATACAACAACAGGCTAATCTGAGAAGAGGAAATGAGCAAAGTATATATATAACTACTGTAATAAATGTTAGAGAAATCTGTTACTACTAAACAATTTCCAAATCTCCTATTTCGCAAAAAGCTGAAGATGATTTTTTTAAATTAAGGTGCCAAAATACAATTATCTACTTGCATTCCTGAACAGAAAAAATATGATTACGTGTTATGTTTGATTAATTTCTGACTTCTCTGAGGAGTCCAGTGTGGCCACTCAAATTTGGCAATAAAAACTGTTTTGTCAGTAACAGTTTGTTACTGAATTCAAATTATTATATGCCTGAAAAATAACAAGTACATTTTAACAGTTTCTACACAACTGTTAAATTCTTACATTTGTTAACTTTGTCATGCTACGAGATTTATTAGTAGTAGTAGTAGTAGTAGTAGTATTCTCTAAGCAGAAGAATGATCTTGCAGTTGGGTTTCACCGAACAATTCAAAAGAGAGCATCTAGAATCATGTGGTGGAGCATTAGTGCATTAGGCATTGAAAGCATGTGAAGGCACCATCAATGCTTCACTTTCTGCTTGTATTTGGTAGTGGGAGATGTGCTCAATGGACATGTCTGTAATCTGTAGGCGTCACATGTTAAAATCATTAGAGGAATTATAAAAGAAGAAGACATAGGAGCCAAAATGTCAAAAATGAAAACAATGAATATTTGTTTCCACATTTTAAATGTTCTCTCTTAAATGTTCTATTTCAATTAGTAATATTATTAATAATATGAACAATAATTTAATTGACAATATTGTAATTAACTGGAAAGCTTTGCAAATCATTGCCACTGGTTTTGCATTTTGCACATCACAGTAAAAGGATTTTATTTTTCCGTTTCTATATAGGAGAAAGAAAAAAAACAAGATGGAGTTTATTCCAAGTTTTGATGCCATTTGTCTCTTTGACACAAATCAGAAAGTAAAATTGTATATAATGGATGACATGGAGGCTGTAAACTTGTTATCCCATATTTTCAGAGCGCACATGGAGCGTATAAATAGACTCTTCCGACTGAGACACAATAGGGAGGCAGGTTCGGACATTTCTGCATGCTGGTCACAGCTGCACACTGCCTGGGACACAAACTCCAAATTTTCATTCA
Source organism: Perissodus microlepis (assembly GCF_051167445.1). NCBI lineage: Eukaryota > Metazoa > Chordata > Actinopteri > Cichliformes > Cichlidae > Perissodus > Perissodus microlepis. The sequence continues at coordinate 26,083,601 of NC_140461.1, forward strand.
TTCATACAGCTGTTCCATGAAGTGCTATTAAATAACTGTCAGGAAAATCTATGTCAATCAAAGCAGTAACTTCACAAGTTAGATCTACCAGGCCTTGCTTCAAGAACACAAGTGTGCAGGTCAAAGCACAGCTGGTTGTGTTATCAAAGAATACGACTGCACGAGTTTTGGTGGCACCATAGGTAAATGAGGGCAGGAGGAGGCGGAAGCACTCCCATACTGAGAGATCGAGGGATGAGGGAACGTATTTCTGGTGGTGGCACAGGGGGAAAGGGTTTAAATGATGAACAGCAGATATTCTAAGAGAGCAAATCTGATTTCTCACAATTATCTCTGCAAGCCTGACAGGCACCGGGGGTGGCAGAGGAACAATGAACTACAGAACGCTGATTGGGTTATTTGTCCCATCTCATTCATGGCTGAGGGATTGTGAAGTGCCTCTCTGCAGGTGTAGTGCATGCTACAAACACCGTACAGTAAGCAAAATTCCTGTTAGCCAAACACTGCCACTCACATTCATTGATGTTTAAAATGAAGGGTCTAAGTAAGCACACATTAGCCGTTATTTTCAAATCCTTGATGTAGTTTTTAGCTTCCCAACATTTTCTGGCCTTCTTTCATATAATGTGTCTTGTTTTGTGACAGGTCTGTGTAATCCACACAGATTGTGGGTCTGTGTCATCTTGATCAATTAAGCAAGGCCTACCCTGAATACAGTTAGGTCTGTAACTGTTTGGTACACCGCCACAGTAGATTTTTCAATCAAAAAATCGAGGTAAAGTGCAGCCTTTCAGCTTTCAATCAACTTTTATTAAGTTTTTATACATTGCTTTCATTTTCAGAGGCTCAAAAGCAACTGAACAAAAGACAATAATCCTCAAATATAAGGATTTGTATCAATACTTGGATGAAAATCCTTTGCAGTGAATTACTACATGAAGTCTAGAACACATGGGCATCCCCAAATGTCTCACTTGAGATGTTCTGCTAGGCCTGCACAGTTGCAGTTACCTTCAGGTGCTGCTTGTTCGTGAGTGTTTTTGTCATCAGGTTTGTCTTTGCTAACTGTAAAGCATGTTCTTTTAAGTTGGGATCAGGTGACAGACAATGACGATTTTTTTTCCTCCTGCAGTATGTTTCAGGTGATTATCCATCTGCACTGTGAAGCACTGATCAGTTTTACAGCATTAGGAAATGTGAGCAGAGGGTAAAGGCCTGTGCACGCCACAGTTCATCCCGCTAGTTCTATCAGCAGTTACATCAATAAACACTAGTGACTTGATTCCACCAGCAGCCATACACGCCCATGCAATAAAAAGTGCCTTAGTTATTTGATAGATAATGTGGCATGGTTCTTGTATCATTTTTTTCCATTTCATTGGGAATGAAATAACAAGGAAACAGGACTCACCTGACCTTTAAACTGCTAGTCAGGCAAGTGTCTAATTTTTTTGTGCCTCTAAAAATGGATTTGTTACCTTAAAAGTTAACGTAATGCTTTGCTAAACCCCTAAATTAAAGCAGAAAGTCTGAATGTTATTCACTTTGTTTGATTCAAAGCACACTGTGGAGGTACAGTGGCAGAACTACAAAAAATGTGTCAGCCCAAAAACTAACCAACCAAATTATACGACACTCTCTTATGGCCCACGTTGCTCAAAGACTTTTGGTATTGAGGCTCACCATGAACACTGGCATGGTTTAAATGGATACCTGCATTTGACTGCTACTATCAGTAACAGGCTCTTCATTTAACAAAAAGCACAAAAACCTCAAGTGGAACAGACGACTGCTCTGAAAGTTTTTTGGTACAAGAACAAAATCCAGAATTACACGTAATGTCAACACTAAGCTATTACACAGATTCACAAGGCTGTTTCATCAAAATGATGCATCATTACAGAAAACAAAACTGTTACTTAATACTGTTGTATTCAATTCTTAAACACAACAATTACTCCAGTTACAAACAGCACAGCAGTGTGCGATGTAAACAAAGTTCTCTCAAACTCGAACTTTTTGCATATATCTTAATGTCGCACAATAATCAATCCCCAATTTATAAAATATTTCTGTATTTTAATACAGCATCACATTGAGCTTGGCACCAAATAAAGACTGATACAGTCGATACAACATGACAAGATTAGCGTAAAATGTTGACGCTTCTTAGAGAAGGATGTGTTGAAGCTGCAGCACACTGACAGCTCCTACAAAAAAAAAAAAAACATTTTTAGATTGAATCAGTTTCCAAATTTTTTTTGTTTTTTTTTTTGCAAAAACAGATATACAGCATGATGTCTGCCTTACCTTTATATGCCATTTGGTGCTACATGGCACTTACCAGTTCCAGTTAAAGCTGTTGAGTTTGTTTGGTTTCTTTTAGGAAGTTTGCTCTTAGGTGAAGATGAAGGGTTTTTTGTTTTTTGAAATGGTCTTTTTTCAGCTCTTTTTTTGGCTGCTTTCTTTTTTTCCCCACTGCCAATTGTTTTGTTTTTTTTATTTTGGGAAACGGGGGAGGGATTTTTTTTTTTTTTTTTTTGGCAGCATGTTTTAGACCATTTCAATTCTTTATTTTTTTTGTACAATCCAAAGTAAAGCAAAGAACTTAGAAGCCAAGCTTTCATACAAATCACTTAAACTCATTCATAAAATATTTACACACAAGCGTTTAAACCAGTCAACCTAACACTATTCTGCAAAAGCTACTGTCATTGGTTTAAATTATAACACAGCTTTTTTTATTTTTAGGAACTCAAAAAAATGTGTCTTTCAGTGATCAGCTGTCATATGTCCCAACAAACTAATTGTATTCTGTGAACCCAAATAAGAAAGAAAAAACTGTCTACATTAAGAGCAATAAAAAAAAATCAGCACTGTTGCATCTGGTATACACAATGAAATTCATTAAACTTGTACATGGTTTTTCTGCCAGTTACAGCAATTCTAGGGGAAAAAAACACATCTAGCCAAAGTGAAATGTGTCTTGCTGATTTATAAGCAAGCATTGAAATCTTCTCTAAAGGTCCACTTGTCCTCCACACCAGTGTAACCAGAGGAAGAAAAGAAAACAAACAAACAAAAAAACATCTGAGTGAGCCTCATCTACGCCAGGGGCGAGGCTCGTTGTCGTCTTCTTCCTCATCGTCGTCCGCCAACAGCGCATCATCGCTTAGAGACTCTTCTGGGTACTAATAGGACAGAAGAAAAGAAACTGAGATTACTACACGTGCTTAAAAAGTGCAGAAAACTCCACAACACATCTGTTTCTTTCTAAAAAGGTCCTAAGACAAACTAAATTCTCCATCTGAGAGTAATCAAGGTATGAGGGGCTGTGCGAAATTCACTGACCAGCACAGATCAGTGTGATCAGCCACAATATTAAAACCACAAACAGATAAAGTGAATCAACAACGATCATCTAGTGAAAATGCAATACTCTGATGGGAAACCCTGGGCAGTCAGAAGCGTGACATCTACAACAACATTTTTTCATCCCCAGAAACGTCCAAAATGATGTCAGCTGGGCCGAGGAGTGTTGGTATGGACTGGAAGTCCTGATCCACAAATTGCCATTGCCATTGAATCTATTGCCAATGTAGCCCAGTGCCATGATGGGTTAAGTATGGGAGAGAGTAGGGGTGATGGGATGCAATATGAAGCAGCTGGTTTTAATATTTTGGCTGATCAGTACAATCCTAGTACAGTTCCTGCATTGATGTGTAAGAGCTCCCCCTTGTGGATGTTAAATACAAGAAACATATTTGATAAGTTTTACTGAGATGAGCACATCTAAAAACGTCCTCACTAAAGAAAATATTTCCAAGTGGATTTAATAGCAGCATGAGGAAGAAATAAGTCTAATGCTCTCCTCGTGACTCACGTGTCAGAAAATCCCCCACACTGAATCAACAGTGCCAACACTAAGGCAAGGTGAGAAACATCCACAAACCTCATCTTCCTCTGGTTCTGCTTCGTCAGCATCCGCAGTAGTGAGAGTGGTGACAGGCTTATGCCAAGCCAGGCGCAAAGTCTGGTTATTAAATTTCACTCCGTGAAGAGCCGCCTGCAGGTGGACAACATAAAGCAGACAGAGGGGGGGCAGGTGTCAACATCAGGCTTAGCTGCTGGTCTTTGTGCCTTATCCTTGCTAATCCAAGGACGAGCCATAATGCAGAAAAAAATGAAAGAGACATTTCACTGTTTGAATGTTAAAGTGCATCACCTGCTCTGCTTCCGCTCTCGTCTTGTACGTGATGACCGCGGACAGGTTACCCTCATCAATCCGGCAATCTTCAATTTCTCCAAATTGCTACAGGATTGGGAAAGCAAAGCATTTTGGTCATTGAACAAACGAATACATCACAACAGTGAGGAAAATGTTCCTAACAAACCAGCAACGTGGCCTGCTGTTAACCTACAGTTGGTTTAAAATGCAGAGGAACCAGTGTAGACAGTGTTAAGCCCACTGGAAATTATGAATATGGAATATTTTTTACACCTTATATAACACAGCTATAGACTAAACAGTGTCAATATTTTTAATATCTTCTCTTAAATGTATAGGAAAATAAGATGATTATCTTTAGATGAGCACTGTATGCTCATCAAACGTAAAACTAACATCCTGTCATTTTACACTGTTACACAGCACAGCGGCTGCTATCAAATGTCTGTTTTTTCCGTTTTAGGTTGACTTACAGCAAAGTGTGGTAGCAAATCTATGCGGTCTGTGTCGTTGAAACCAGAAATTTTCAGCGCTCTTGGTCGATGATCCACGACTGCGTGCAGCGGCACACCTCTTCCTCGCCCCCTAGAGCCCCTTCCCCGAGCCCTGACGGCACCGCGGCCCCGAGGATGGACACCCCGGCCTCGCCCTGGTGACAGCAGCCCCCGTTTAGCTGCCTGAAAGAAAACAATCAGAGCAAATCAGAACACAGCTGGAGTGGAGATTTTGTTTCATCATTTGAAATTCCAAGAACAAGTCTGCCCTCAAGTGGCTACATTTTTATACATGGTTTCAAGCTTGCCCTCTTTCTTTTTTTTAATTCAATACCTCAATTTGCAGCTGGGTATATTTGATCTTCAACAGGGCTGTGTCCTCTCCAGCCTGAGTCTTCTTATACAGATCCAGCTGTGCATCCAGCAGTTCTTTCTGTGCCTGTGAGTGAAAGCAGATTTAATAAAAAATAAATGCTGGCCATCAACTAGAATTTTAAATTAAATCAGAAAACAAGCAAATATATCAAGTGTAGGAGAATCTAACAGCAACAGCAAGTTACAACCATTTTCTGTGATATACTAGAAGAAAAAGGAGAGAAAAAACTCAATCACTGAAATCAAGATCAAATCAATAATAATCCATCAGGTTCTTATCAGTTGGCTTTTGTTTGACCATATCGGTGTATTTCTTCTTTTAGGTAACACTACCTGGGCCTTGCTTTTTGCTATCCGCAGTGGGTTGCTGTTGCTTGAGATTAATTTTATCTCCTCTTGCAGTTTGGTGATGCTCTTGGTTAACATGTCCAAAGTTTCCATGATCTTGGCTTTATCCTCTGCCTTCATTGATTTGTTCTTCTCAAGTTTGGATATCAGGAGCTGCAGCAGACATAAGCAGAGAAGTACAAGTTTAACATTTGCTGATGTCTCCATATTTGAATAATTACACTTGAGGTGAAAATAAATGTTAAAAAAAACCCATAATAATCTTACTCAAATCATCCAAATCTATGCAAATTAACACTGAGCAACAGAAGCCTTTATTCCTTCTGCATCTTACCTTTTGTGTTTCAATGTGCTTCTCCAATATTTCCTGCTTCTTCTTCCTCACATCTTGCTGCAGTTTTAGAGCTTCCTGTGTAATTAAAAATGGGGATTGAATGCAGTTTTTTTGCTCGACTTATAAATCACTGCCCCTCCAAATTTCCATCCATTTCTCACCTGTTTCTTCTTCAAAGCTTCCTCTGAGGTCCTTTGTGCTGTCTTCAGGACAGCAGGATTGTACACAGTCTTTGTGAGTCCCATGGATGTTGAACACACCTGAAACTGAGAGAAAACAATTACATTTGCAAGAGAAGGAGAACATTTTAAAAGGGACGCAAAGACTTCTGAACACAGAGTGGAGACTTACTTTTTCAATTGGAGCTGCTGGTTTTGTACAGAAGCCTAGACGATCCTTCACTGACAGCTTAGTGGGATTCTGCACAAAAGGGGTGTGGGGAGGGGGTCAAAAAGGGGGGAAATGTTTATACAGACCTTGGGCAAATTTTGACAAGTACACGCAACAAAACACATCCTCAGCAAGACCGCCTACACACACCTGTGAGGCTGCGCTGGATTCCTGACCGGGCCCTGAATTCTGGGGCAGCATGGGTCCCAGACGGTCTTTGACAGACTGCTTCAGGGAAGTGGCTGGAGGCTGCTGAAAAACAAAGACGGTGTACAATTGTGAAATGGAAGGCATTTTAACGGATAAATAGGCTGTCCCTCTTCCAGATTTGCCTCCGCTGCATTAATTTTTTTAGACAGCAAAACAAGTTCTTTGTGCTGTACGTGCAGAAATGACAGGTACTACAGCCGCCGAGTTTTCTACATTGCAAAAAGAGAGCCAAGAGAAGACAATGTGACACAGTGTCTAGTTCTTGCAAATTATCAAAACATACCCTTAAAGCAGGAAATACATTTCACACCTTAAAAGATTAACATTGGCTGTGAATTTATGGCAGTGTTCTTGTTTAAGCTGATGAAGTTAGAGGAACTTGTATTACTGTGAATCTGTAATCACAATGAATCCACTGGTTTGCAAGTGCCTCCTATTTTAAAGAAAATTAGAGGAAAAGCAGTTGCTTGTGTAAAGATAACAGTCTGCAAAAGCCTGTTATGAGAGACGGCTGACTTTAACAGTGGCTACCTGTGGCTGTAACTGCTGCTGTAACTGAGACTGGCCCTGGGCATCGTTTCCATCCTCACGAAACCAGTGTACCCTGATGAAACGGTTGTTGAGAACCGCCTCAGTGCTTTGCATGGCCCGCTTTGCCTCATCAGGAGAGGAAAACTGTATCAGTGCCCCCTCAGGGTCACTCTGGTAGGCCACCTGTAAAAACATTTAAAACCATTTTTAAAACAGACAGAGGACAACACATTACAATCTGAAAACCACGGTCACTCAAGGGGATAACAATGTGTGTGTGATGAGCTGTGGTCAGCTAAGTCACTCGCAAACATCAGCTTCACTCATGACACAGATTTATCTTCAGCTTTAGCTGAACTTACAGAAATATAGCAGCTTAAAGCCAATATCTGGATATTTGCCTTAACAGTAGCACGTAGACATGATCAAAGTCAGTTTTCTTGCAGACAAACCTGATAACACAACGAGGGGCTTTATCGGACTCTGAAATTTTAACTCTTTACATCTTGAAAGCCCTACTAGGCTTTCAAGATGTAGTGAGTGGTTTCCATTATACTTCAGGCCTCCTTATAAAACAAAATAATTCGGTGTGCATTAGAAGTTAGCGAGGGTAGTTTCTGCCTATGCTGCTTCCAGGAAACGTCTTGATTGATATATACTGAGGTGTCAAAACTTGTCGTTAAGGGTAGAGGGGAAGCTATCAAAAGTCATCTTTATGAGATAAAGAGTTAAATCAACATTATTTGATTCCTAAACGGACACAAGAGCAGTTACATGGTGTTAGTTCCACCTGATCATCCCAAGAGTCATTATGTTTACCATTCACTGTCCAATCCTTCAAAGCCTAAAACTACATCAATGTATTTTGTAAGAGTACGCAGTTGTTTTTGAAGATACCTTAGCAGTCAATCTCTTATTTTGACATGTGATATCTTTATTGATATTGCCAGTCAGATTTATGTTGGACCAGAGCTGTTGCAAATCATGTTACTCAAATAGCTTTATGGCATAATTTTATATTTTATTTCTAAAAGACAACCTAGAAGATTAATCTAAACCACTAGACAAACGTGTGACTCTTTAACCTTTTAATACCAGATCCATGCATGCATACTGTTCACACATCAATCACCAACTGAACAGCATATATGATTGCGCTATACTGTGGTTACACGTGTTAATAACCAACGATGATCAAAGACGGGACATCCATATCCGGGAACTGACCTGCAGGTTGACGATGGTTCCAAACTTGCTGAAATGCTCGTTGAGTTTGCTGATGTTGTTGAGCTCGGGGGGAATTTGCCGAACAAGCAGCTTGGAGTTAGGAGGGAACTGAGCCCTTTTGTGGCAGCTCTGGTGGTTAGGTTTGTTAAAGTTGATTCTGAGCAGAGAGGAGAAAATTAACCAATTCACATGTGTCAAATTATACCCCTCTTTACATGTGCTGTTGTTACATACTATAGAAAAAATACAAACCAAAACAAAGTGTTTCTTACTTGTCAAACCAAGGTTTCTTGGTGGGCAGCCCTCCATCATGAGAGGGAGCGGGTCTCTTCCTCGAATCAGATTCCATGACAATTCTCATACTGTTGTTGGGAATCTTGTCTGCTGGAACAAATACTGATAGGTTAATTTCTGAGACCAACACATGTGGCTCATAAAAGGAGAATACAAGTCTAGAGAAACACTTCTGATTGCAGTAGATGAAATGCATATATAACTGAGGACAGTCTTTTCAAAGTTCAAATGGTTTAAAATACCTCTGTGTGGCTGATCGACCTCCCCCATAGTGAGACCAATCAGGTTGGGTCTCTGGGCATTGACCCGGTGACGATAGATCTGCCTGGAAGTATTGGTGATGCTGGGGGCCTCGGGATTGTACACATCTGTGTCATAGTGATCTGATCAGCAGAGAGAGGATCATTTAGCTCATAAAATACTGGGGTAAAGTACAGCAACCAATTTATGAATCTAAAATTATATAGACTACATAAGAGATTAGAGACATTACCAGAGTTGAAGAGTGGCCTTGAGAGTGGTGGAAGCGAGGAGCGCATCCCAGAGGTGACAATGGTGGGAACGGAGCTGGTGATGGAATTGGGAGGACCATCCATGCCTGCTGGTTGCAGTGGAGGAAGAGGAGGAGGGGGGCCTGTGCCAGATAAAGCAAGAGTTAACATCTTAGATAGCCTTTTTCTGTAGCGATATATCACTTTGTAGTTTTAAGCATAAAGAATTTATTTCATGACTTAAAAAAGTCCCTAAACTTTAAAATTGCTTTAATGCTAATTCAACCTATTAGTACTTTTTAAAACCTTGAATCAAAGTGTCAGCAAAAAAAAAGGAAATACAACAATTATTATCTGAATCTCTACCTGCAACAGGTGGGAGGCTAGGTGGAAGGGCACCTGGAGGGGGCACAGGTGGACGAAGGTTCACAGGTGGTGGGTTCATGAGAGGCGGTGGTGGTGGGAGGCCTGGAGGTGGTGGTGGCTCCACACCTGGAATTGGTGGAGGTTGGAAGGGCAACATACTGGGCAAATTGACATCCTCCACTACAACGGGATCACTTCCGTGATCGAAAGGACACAGATCCCCCTGCATGCAGAATCCCTTTTCTGCAAAAGGAAACAGAGCTTTGTAGAACAAGCAAATATACAACGTCCAAGAACAAAACAGAACACATTTAATATCTTTTTTTTATATATATATATATTTAATATCAGCTGTCCTTACCGTCATAGTCACGGCATCGATTTCTCTGTTGAGGGGGAGGCCCCCTGTTGAAAGGGACCCGATCCATAGGGTGCTCGGGACGGAAGTCTGACCAGCTCTCTGTGGTGTTGTTGCTATGATGATGTGTGGGAGCAATGACTGTAATAGTGCTGCTCAGTGTTGGCACAGGGAAGTGTGAAGTGGTTGCAGTGGAGACAAGAGCAGCTGGGGTATATCCATCACCACTCTCTGACCTGTCCCCTCGTTCATGATCATACTTCAACTTTCCAGAGTCTCGTTCTAGAGAGAAAAGAAAGGCCACATGGCTTTAAATCACTAACACATATACTAAAGTGACAAATCAGACCTGTGCATCAGGTACACAGTTTTTAGTTTGATCCTTTTTCTCTTTAACTGCTCAGCACTGGTAGATCATCATATACAGTGAACTATTCAGGAAATCCTATTGAATTCTTAAGATTAGGTAAATTCATGCCAGAGGAAATACACACCTATACCAAAAAAATACATCTCCAGGAAAAATAAGATGTTCTAAGATCTGTAATGAAGTTGGCATGTTCGCACATTAAAAAGAAAAATACTGATATTTTTACAACCTGAGTTAATCAAGTTCTTACCTCGACTCCTGCTTCTCGACCGAGTTCTGCTGAGGGACCGGCTCCTGGTGCGATCTCGATCCCTGTCTCTATCCCTGTCTCTGTCACGGTCTCGGATACGGTCTTTGCTCCAGCTCCTGCTTCGGCTACGACTACGACTGTAACTGCGGCTGCGGCCTCTTCTGCGATTGTAGCGTTCACGGTAAGAGTCCCTTCTCGGCGGGTTGCGATCATAATCCCTCTTCCTGGAGCGATCGTCTCGCTTGCGGTCATCTCCTCTCCTGAAAATATATATTTTTTTAAAAACAATGAGTGAAAAACACATGTTGACATTGTTTTTGTTTTGTTTTTTCTAAATGAGAACAGGCAAATGCACACACCTGCTGTCTCTGCCGTAGCGAGAACTTGATTGTGGGGGGCTGTGATTCAGGCGTCGCAAAAATTTCTTGTCTCGTTCGTCTTCACGATTTGCCTGAACAAAAAAAGGTGCCTATTTAAACTGGTTGCTCATACTGTTTAGCAAGTGTGCATTTAAATGATGTTAATAATCTTTGGGTACTCAGGCTGTTTGAAATTCTTGACATTAAAAGAAGATAACCTCATCTTTCTTCTGCTCTTCTTTCTCAACTTTGATCACAGAGGGTGGCTGCTCAAGCTGTGGGAGGTAGCTTTTGTTGTTAACGGCTTCAAACAGCTTATCCACAAATGGCTGGGTTTCTGGAAAGAAAAAAAAAGTCATAGAATAATATTTTAAACCAGAGTCAAATAACATTCAGGATCACATGATAAAAGTAATGGGGCTTGGAAAATAAAGCTTTAATAATTACCTTTCTGAAGAAATACATCCAGCTGGTCTATACAAAGGGCTTTAAGTTCCTTTTCACTTTTGTCCTTCTTCACCAACGCAACAACATACTTGGCGAGCGCAGAAGGGTCTGCATCACAGCTGCAATCGTTAAGAAAGAAATTCATATAACACATGAAAAAGATTTCCTTTTAAAACCAGACAATTTGTCTGTGACAATACGTGTTGGGTGGACACAGTCATTTATGAAAGCTGCAAAATGCAGGTGAGTTAACTAACTGTATCCACTGAATTTACAATACACCACAAAAGCAGGCAGTAGCTTTGCTGTTGTTGGTAGGAAATGTTATTGGTTCTGGCTCATTTAAAGCTTAAATAACATAAATAAATAACTGGCTCAGTTAGTACTTTGTTTAGCTTTTCTTGTAAGTGATACCAGAAATTAAGAGTTAACAATATATTATTTGCAACTCTGTGCTGCCTTGATTTATTACATTTCCTTATCGTTCTTTATAAAGCTGCTTGGTTATGTGACGTGCATTTTTAATGTTGCTGAATCAAGTTTGGGGACACAGTGTGACAGTTTTGTTATTTAATATGGTTATTTCTAGGCTGGCTGTACTGAGAAAAGCAGTTATATAATTATATATTTGACCAGTGGTATTTTGCACATGCAGCAGAGTTTAAGCAAAAGGGACTTAGTACTGTTTCGTATATTAAGGACACTTTTTCGTAGACTAAGAATGTTCTAATCATGTCTGTTAAATTATAGGACATGGTTAACCACCATATTATCACCACATTATTACCATGTAACAGCTTTTCCTCTCCCTTACCCTTTTAAAGGCGCAAAACATTATGTTTACTCGGAGTACATTTTAATTTGGCAACTTTTTTCGCAACCAAAATGAATTTTTACTTCAGTAAAATGTCAAAGCAACGGGACCTTTACTGGAGCAAAATTTATTCTTTCAAGCCCCCATTCATTTAGGTAGTTTGTGTAACTCCGATTAAACTAAATTTACTAGAGCCTTTTGGCTAATGGCTAACCATACTTACATGGGCTCGAGGGTTTCAGACAGCCATGTTTTCAAGGCATCGAGGTTTTCAATGATCATCTTAGATCCAAAGGAGCCTTCCCTCGACCACCGCCACAGTTAAAGCTAATCGGGGCTGATGCTGTTTATCTGTGTAAAAGCACAGCTGACATTAGCTGGTGAAACTAGCAGCTTCAGTGGACAGACTGTGATGCTAAACGTGACGTTAGCTTGACTGCCGCGTTAACGCAGCGTAACGTTGGCTGGGCTAGCACACGTCTTTCCAGGCCCCGAGCGTGCTGCACAATCCCGCCACCCTTCTGCTGTGTTTATTATCGAAACGCCGGTGGTGGAGGGAGGTCTGTTGCCTCTTAACGCTGAAGCTGCTAACTCTGAAGTTTACAAGCGATTTCAGTTCGATGAATTAAATAGCATCCGCGCTTAAATTGCTATTTCGTCCCCTCTCACTAGTGGTTACTATGCCATGAATACTATTTACTTCCGGTTGAATTCTCGTTGGAAAAATTCTCGAAAAATCGCGAGAGGGCAATTCTGAGAGCAGTGTCCGTCGACGTAGAAAGTGCGAAATTTCTGCTCATTTAACCGCTGTGTTTTGTTTTCAGTGTGTCCCAAACGAAAGAAATATGCAATTTATTATTATTATTCCAAGCTCAACTTCCTTGCCTGTGGTTCACTTTCACAACATAGACAATAACAAGTTTCCACTTACTTCACTCTGCACCTCCCCACCCCTGCATATTTATATTGCACATGTGGTCCACTAGACTCGTGGGTAGGTGCTGTGTCCCTTCACTCTCTTCTCCTCCTCCATGCCCTACTGTGTGTGTGGAGTGATGGGGGTGTGTTTGTGCTTCGTCCTTCTGCTCCTGCTTTTTCCACACAACGTCCCAACATTGTTTGACTACAAGCACCTACACCTGTCCCCTACAATATTCCTACACATTTTTCCCTTCAGTACAGGAAGGCTAGACTCTTTGACAAAGTAAAACCTCCTAATTAGAGTCTGACAGTCAGTTTGAAAATGAGGAGGAGACTGGCCATAAGATGGCTGTAACACAGTTGCTAACAAGGGAAGAAATGTGGATAAAAATGGTGAACCGGAATGCCCTCCTTCCCCGAGCATCGAGGCACACCACATTGCTCCCAGTGTTGCACAACCAGGGCCAAGACAAATAGCGTTTAGCTTTGTGCAAGACATCACGTCTGATTTTGTGCTCTTCATCTTTGATGCCATACAGAAATTAATCCACATCAGTAAATATATGCTGATCTAAGTTATCTTCCAGATTCTAGATCTTAGATGGACGGGAACACACAGTATACAGGCATCAGATCCAAGACTGTGCAACATATTTAGCAAAACATGTCCCTCATGACATAGCTACACACAAATAGGTTGTTTAATGGACCTGAGTGGTAGATTGACAGGAAGCTGGTTAGTTTATTTTCAGTTCACTTCAACGAAGTAAACATTAATCAGGATCAAAAACCTTGCTTACTTGTTCAAGATTAACATGATTGTTTCCAGGTCATTTACTTTTTTTGTTTTGTTTTGGGAAGGGGGGGGGGGGTTTCTCTGCCTGTCCCGTTTGGTTCTTTTGCCATCAGAATTGTTGCCTGAAGGCCAAGAAAGATGCTCAACAGATTTACTATGCCAAGTGGACCATCCCAGCCTTGCCGTATTGGTCCATTTGATTGACCTTTGTTATTTATTCGATTTGATTTTCAGTTGTTACATACGGGACAGACATGACTGGGGGAAAGGAGAGGGAGAAAGAAAGAGAGGGAGGGAGGGAGGGAAAGAAAAAAGGTGTGGGGGCAAAAAATACACACACACACACATATATATATATATATATATATATATATATACATATATATATATATATATATATATATATATATACACATATATACGTAAGATTGACAGAGCACAGTGTGCTTTGAGGTAGCAGCCAAGAAAGGTGTAGTTTGTGTCTGTGAACACCGTGTGTACACCTGTGAGCATGAGCGCGCTTGTATTCAAAAGGTTTCATCATGTAACGACCTGCCAGAGGGAGTGGGGAGCCATAGCCCCGTCCCACAGGGCATGAAGCAGGTATGGATGAGATCCAGACTCCAGACATCCAGAGACCCCCAGAGTGCAAGAGTCCAAGGAAGACCAATGGAGGGGAAACCGTGAAAGAGCTGAGGAGAGCCCCAGACAAGGGGTCCAGGTCATTTACTAACAATAAGAAATTCTAGATTTCAATCAAAGCATTCATTTTAATCTGTTATTCAAAATCAGTATTTCTAAATCTATTAGCTCATGCCGGGGCTTGTTTCACAAAGCTGCAAACCTTAGCTGATTAGCTTAGATTTATAAGAAATAATCTTAAATGATACAATAACATGGTTTATAGTCTAATACTCTACTCAGCTGGAAAAGATCCGCTACACTGTAAAAGGTTCGGCTCAGAAATTATATGACATATGGCAACCTTTTCTTACTTACTTTGAAAGTTTAAATCTGGATACTATTGCTTAATGTGTGTGTGTGTGTGTGTGTGGGGGGGGGGGGGGGGGGTGTTTTGTTTTTTCCTTGCTGTCATTCATTTATTTTATTTACTTTTTATCTGTAATTCAATTTTATCTTATTTTTTCCTTCTTCTCTGGCTGATTAAAAAGCTTGCAAATACTAGTGGATTAACCATCACAGAAACAAATGATTTTGGCCAGTATTTTTAATTTAGGGCAGCTGTTTGGTTGGTGGTGGTCTAATACATTTATAAAAAACTAAACATGTGTGCAAACATGAATACTTGGGTGTAGTATATAGAGTCATGTGAAGAGTCTAGTTATTAGTCATATCAGTCATTCAATGCAAACATGCAGCTTTTACATGTTCTTTACAAACTGCAGTGAAAAAGCTCAGTTTAATCATTTGTTCTGTTTCTATAAATTAAAAGATAAAACTCTGAAGTGTCTGTATATTAAAATATTGCCCAAAACAACAACACTGTTTATTGTAATAAATCATTTTATTGTTTCCCAGTTTCACTGGAACAACAAAACAAAAAAAAAAAAAAAATACAGAGGCAAAAAAGCAGATAAAAATTAAAGTGTTTTTTCTTCATTGCCAACCAGTGAGATTCTTCACGCTGACGCACGCAAACAACTTGCCTCTCTCTTTTCCAACAAACTGTACTGTAACATACCTTTTTCCATCTCGAAAACAAACAAAAGCAACAAATGCCAACAATAAAACATATGCGAGTGAGGACTTTCTCACAAATAGCAAACAAACCAAAAAGTCTAACCACATCCTTTGATCCAAACCCCTGAAAACTTAGGCAGTGGATTGATTAATGGAAAATGTGCACTTACATTTATTGCTTGTAGCTCATGAGATAATTCAACTAGTTGCCATGGTTTTGTTTGTTTTGTTTTTTTAAAAAAAAAAAAAAAAAAAAGGTAATCTCTTTTAAACCATTTCTTGTCAGTACTTCAGAGATATACAGTACACAGATTAAAGTCATGTAATGCCTTTTTGGTATATGAATGCACTTATTCACTAGAAATTAAAGCAAAAAAATAAAATAATCAAATAAAAAAAAATAATGATGCTAGTTTTAAAGGGAAAGAAATTAACAAAATTTGGTTCGTAACACAGTCTTTGAGTAAAGCTTGTTATAAACAGCTACGCTAACTTAGCTAAGCTAAGTACATTCACAGCTGCCCTAGCTCAAACTCAGAGGAAACAGAATGTCTACATGCATTAATATTTGTGATCACATTATATGCATACATGCACAATAGTGTAAGAGGCTACAGTCAGAGTATGTAAAGATTTTCATTGAGATCAGTTTCATTTTTCCATATTTAATTGAATCACGGAAGTAGTTACAATCAAAAAACAAAACAAAAAAAGAGGATTTCCAGTCCAAATGTTATTCTTACAGCTTATATTTGTCCTGGATTTGTGTCCTAGTCGCTAATGAACACATTTCATTCCTGAGTAAAACCTCATTCTCAGCTCAGAATCTAAAATATAGGAGTGGAGAGTGTGTCTAAAAGCAGAGTGTTTAAAAACTTCCAACAGTACAGCGGATTTCACGGAGAAGAGAGTGCGTCCACTTCCCGGTCGATGAACTGCAGGTGGATGGGGGCACTGGGGCAAAGCAGGCCGTGGGTTTTGGCTTTGATGTCAGCAGTGAGAGGAGAAAGGCAGATGTGGAACTTCTGAATGAGCTGCACAGCGAGCAAAAAGACAAAGAACAGACATCAAAGTTAGCTTAATTTAGTAGTCACATTATCCATGAGCACACTTTTATGTAGAACCATAAAAATAAGAGAATAATCATTTAAAAAAATAAATAAATAAAAAAAAACAGGGAATATGAGGTGTGTGATATAGAGAAGTGAAGGATGAATCATCTTTCGACAAACTCCTCAGTAGATCTGAGGAAGCGGAGGTCAGACTGAATGATAATGCATTTTTTGTGCTCAATGATGATTCAAATTTTCCAGGAGTGTCTTGACAAAGCTTTGCATTATTCTGATTTTGCATCAGTAATTACTATTTGTGTTCATACTGTCTCAAGACACTTGGAAAATACAATATGGAGCAACGGTATGATACATTAATATTTGTAGTTTAGTTTCATTTCCCCCTGTGCTCTTGTCACAGCACGAGCCTGAGAGCAAGAGAGAAATGCTAAAGACAGCTGGGGTTCTGTAGGTTTAAATAAATTACTTGTAAGATGTTTTTAGGATTATATAAAATGGCATTTAAGATATTTTCCATCCATATTGTACTTACCAATTAAATTAACATTATTTTACAAAAATATATATTTTTATTATTAAAGAAGACAATACACATGCTCACATAGGTGTGTTCAGCTAACGTGATGAGGTTTCATTAGTGGTTATGGGGTCTTTGTTTTGTTATTGGTTGGAGTACACATCTTTTCCCACTCAAAAAAATTTAAAGAAAACGCTGAGGCCCGTCAGATTTTAGAGTCTTTGAAATCTTATTGTATTCCAGACTTTTTAAAACCTTTTTGAGAACCCTGGACATTTTTAAATGAAAGTGTAGCACCACAAGCAGAGTAATCTCTTACCCTTATGAGAGCTAAATGCATCTCCAACTCTGCAATTCTCCTCCCAATGCAGCTCCTGATGCCATAGCCAAAGGGAATGGAGCCAAAGTTGTCAACACGATCTGTGGTATCTTTCCGTATCCAGCGAGCTGGTTGAAAGTCTAAAGGCTCCGAAAAGTTCTCTTCTTCCAGAGATGTGGAGTAGTGGCACAGGGCCAGCTGAGTCTATTAAAAAAAAGAGAGCGAGAGAGAAAGGGGAAGAATGTTGGTTGTGTAATGAAAACAGCTGGGCTATTGTACATGGGTCCATACATGAGGGAGGAACAGAGAAATGCCTGAGTAATAGTGTATCATGTTACATCTGGTTTGACTATAATGTTTTAGCCAATTCTTATTGTCACACTTTCTTGTGCCCGTGTCTGCTGTGGAAATGTGACCATCACACTTACTCCTTTGGGGATGAAATATCCACCAACTACCAAGTCATCCTGGGTGATCCGTCCATTGCCTGGAAGAACTGGAAAGAGCCTGATCACAGTGTGGGACATACAAAGACTGTTATTCACACAAAGACTGAAAAGATTGCTATAATACCAATATACACCAAAGTCTTGATCTAGGATAAACATAATACATACTGACCTGAGAGTCTCTTTGACCAGCCCTCTGATGAGCGGCAGGTTAGAGACGTCCTCAGCTGTGGTGACTGCTCCGGGTTCCAGAGTCTTTTTAATTTCTGTGTGGATTTGATGCTGTACATGAGGGTGTCGTGCTAACAGGTAGCAGGCCCATGACAGGGTAAAGGATGTCTAGAACAGAAAATGGTCAATTTAAATTTAAAAAATATGCTTACACATTGAGCATTTCATGAATATTGTGCTAGTGTTTTTATATTTGTGACTATATTGTTTCTTTCCTCGATGCTCTGCAGCAGAGTTGACTGCAGTGCAAGCTGATATAAGAGTTTCTATAATGTTGCGTAAGTGCCGAGAAGCAGCAAGGGAATCTGAGGGAGAAGCGGCCCAATTCCAAATGCTGGGCAAATGATCAAGGTCCCTCCACCAGCTGTGCTCCCAACAATTCTCCCATGTCTTACACCACTCACCCATCTGATCCATTCTTATCCCACTGTACCTTGATTAAATGACCTTAGTTGGCTTTGGCAAGGCATTTCAAACAATTACAGCAAGAAAAATGAAAACGTGACTGAGATTATTACCATATTGCACAAACAGAAATCCAATCCAAACAAGTTTAGCCTTGTACAACTTTTAACATTTCCATTGTGTTCTTGGCAAATCCTTCTGTTCATCTCACTTCACAATGGGCTCCTTCTGCTAATGCATTCCAGACTTCTTACATTTTTGCTGTCCATATTAGCAATGCAACTTGATTTTTTTCCTCCAGTTCATCCTTTATTGCCAAATCACTCCAATTACTCATGAGTTATCTGATCAGTTGGCCCGACTTCCTGTTTCCGACTTATATCCACTGACATTTTATTTCAGTGAGCTGGGCGGTTGACCAAATGATATGAAAATGTCATGCGTCACTTTTCCTAAATTTACATCTTTTCATTTGTTTAATGAGGGTCTTCCTTGTTGATCCAGCCCACTCCTTCTCCATCCACCCCCAGTGCATTTTTGACCTCAGCCCTGGTTTTGCCATAACTCTAAAGGCCAATCTAAGGTTAGTGTCTCCCTGTGGACCAACTAATATACCCTCCTTATATACCCTGCCATTCTTTTTCACTGTTGTTCCTTCCCACTGCTCTTGCATTCTCCCCTCCCTCTCCATTAGCACCCTCTTTCCATGCAACCAACATGCTCTTAATCAGCCCCAGCTGGCACAGACACTGGCAACTCCTCAGATGCAGCCTGAGAGGAATCATATGACAAAGGCTCCTCCAAGCAAAGTTTTCAAAAGGCTGAGGCCTCTCCCCCTTCCATTCCCTCCATCTTCCCCTTATTTTCCAACATCCATCTCACACCCTGATCCCTTGTCTTCCTCAGTATTATGCCATCCACCCCATCACCCCCCCTTACTCCCACCCAGCCCCTTATTCTCCCCCTGGTCTCACCTCTGCCCACTCTGTGCTATAACTCTGGCTGTGGCTAATGTGACTTGACAGCTCTTGTGTGTACCAACTAAAGGCAAAATGCACCATGGGGTCAGGTAATGGCTGAGCTTAGTGCACCCCCTACCAGGACATGCCTGATTCAACAAGTTCACCAAAACACACACACACCCTTTTATCCCGTGGCCCCAAGCTCCACACAAAATACTCTACCCTGTTATTCTTATTAATATGACAGGACCCCAAACAAATTAGGCAATAACTAGGAACATGTGCACGAGGCGCGCATACAGTTGCAAATGCATGTACACCAACACTACTACAGCGAGGTAGAAAATCAGTGTAAAATGCCTCCTTCCTGTGTCCCAATTTCTGTATTCTTTAGCCTGCCAATAAAAGATTCATGTTACCCCCCCACAGTGGTCCGTGGATGACATTAAACCCACAGCCTTAATTATTTGCAAGTGCATACAAAAAGTTTGAATGTTGAAACATGAACACAGATGTCTGCCTTAGTTATTTAAAAAAAAAAAAAAAAAAAAAAAAAGACAAAAGGCCCCCTGTGCTGACTGAACAGACAGAGACAAATGACAAGAAACTAAATCTGAGTGAGAACGAGTTTGTCAGTGGGAAACTGTAACCCCCCCGATACACTACTCTGACCTGACGCTGGCACAGCTTCACACGCATGGACATGGCGCCAGAAACCCAACCTTTGAAACTCAACACTGACTCTGACACTCACACACACACACACACACACAGATGCAAACACACACAAATGTGCAACTCTTCACATACATCGAACCCTTCTCTGCACAATGTTTATCACAACACACACGCACCGTGTCGACCCCAGCCAGCAGCATCTCCGTTACGTTAGCGTAGATCTCCTCGACGCTCATCTCCCTGGTAATGAGCATGTGTGTGAGCAGTCCCCCCTTCACCTCCTCTCCCCGCTCCAGCTGGGCCTTGATCTCCGAGAGCCTCTTATTGACGTGAACAATGCCTGGGATTAACGAGGGGTAGAGAAGGTGATATGAATGGGGGAAAAAAATGCGGGTCGTCGTGAAGGAAGGTAGTGAAGGGAAAGCAAGAGAAAAAGGAGTAGGTTATGTAAGAGATGGACCTGCATACTCTCACTATCCAATGGTACAGCAGTGGAGATTTAAATGCAAATCAACATCAACATTCCCTTCTATTGAGCACTACCGGTTTCAAGCTCTACTACTTGGCGTTTTAATGAAAGCATTAGCCAAATAGGAAAGCTAAAAAAAAAAACTAGATCTTTCTAAAAGTTCTGGCATCAAGGCAGAACTTGATTAACAGCCTTTGTGGTCACTCTAAAAAGAAATTGAAGTCTTAGACAAGAGTACCACAAGTCTTAGCATAAATTAGGCCTGGATATACTTAGGAAATCTCTCCTTCCTGTGTTCCAGTTAGGGCTGCCACGATTAGTCGACTAGTCACGATTAAGTCGACTATCAAAATCGTCGACGACTAATTTAATAGTCGACGCGTCGTTTGAAGCTTTGTAAGATCCCAAAAGACGCAGGAATAAGTAGTAGGATTTAAGAGTGTAATAACGTACTGAAACAGAAGATGGCAGCACTGCATGTACAAGGATGCCAGCTGCCGTTAAACCCCGAAGAAGAAGAAGCTGTGTCCCAGAATTCATAGCGAGGTCCAGCTCAGTTTCCAACAATGGCGGCAGCTAGTTAGTTTTAATATTTCTCTTATTACTCTTTCTGGGTCACAAAATAAACATTTAACATATTTTCAGGCGAGAATGTAGCTGTGTAAACCTCAAATATCTGCTGAGTTTATCAAGACACCACATATTTTCAAAAGCGCTCCGACGTTTTCGGAGACGTCTGTTACCCACTAGCTAGATAGCTAGCCGGGGTTTAACGCTCACTAGAGCCGTGAGAACACCGGACTCCCGGCAAATCGTTTTCAAACCCACCGCTGTCTTTCGCTACTCAGGTTAAACATGATGTATAAGTCACTTAAATAACTTAAATATGTTATTGTTTGGCTTTTTTCCAGTATTTTATTTGTTCCTGAGTAAATCGTTTCGGCTGAGATTAAAGTTATAGTTTTTACACAGCTGAATAAACATCAAGCAGACAGCTGATTATTAGAAGTGTGAGATGCTCAAGAATATACTCTGGAGTCCTGTTATATTTTAGATAGCAAGGAGCAGACGCCTGAGTTTAAGCTTCACTGAAACAATCTGCAAATTTCATTAAAATGTAATAAACTGTCATCTTGTCTTTATTTTTAGTTAGCACATACCTTAAACACTTAAAGCTGTAAGCTAATGATAGTTATATGAGAGCAGATGCTGCTGGTGCAATAAGCTGTACGTTTTACGTCCAATGGATGCATGATCTGATTAGTCGACTAATCACAAAAATAATCGGTGACTAGTCGACTATCAAAAATAATCGTTTGTGGCAGCCCTAGTTCCAGTATCCTTTTTATGTAGTAAGAAATTACTGGGTTACCATCTTCTGGACTAAAACACTGTCCCGGCAGTTCAGCAGAGCATACAAGTATGAAACTAAACTGTGTCTTCTTTACTCACTGAATTTGAAAAGACCATCCCAGGACAGACAGAACTCCTCCCATGGTTTGGGGATAATGGGTCGGAGCCACTTGGGGATCGCTCCAGCATACATGGTCATCTTGAAGGAGCTGAACATGAGGTTCAGTGCAGCGATGTAGTCCTGGGTTTTCTGGGGAATATTATTTTCCAAACATCCTAGTCTGCATTCGTACAAAATAGCGGCCACACCTGTAAAAACGAAGGTACGAGAGAGGAAATTTTACCAATCTAAGATGTTTAACACTGGCATCCATCAGTGGCTTTGACTTTTTAGTACAGGGCCACTTTAATAACTTTCTATGGAAAATTGGTGACTAAATTTTAGAGAAGTGAATAACGTGGTTGATAAATTTCTCCCTTGGTTACCTCTTCATAGCAGTTTTTCTGTTATTTCAGTTTGTCTCATTGATTTTCTTTCCTGCCATCTACGCTTCACCTGCATTGAGCCACTTATAAATCCTTTTTGACCAACTGGTATTTGCTTCACAGCCAATAATCTACAAACTTGGTACCAACCTTCCATGGCATATTTAAAGAAGAGGTCATTCACATTGAGAACAGTTGCTCTATCCGGCTGCTGGGTGCGCAGACTGTACACCCTCTGGATGAGGTCGTCCACCACGCCGTTTACATCATCAGAGAAGACTGCGACATCACGGGGTCGCATGATGAGCTGCCTGAGCACGCTCCGCATCTTCAGCCAGTCTTCTCCCTCACTGGGAAACAAGATACAAAATGATAGTTAAAATTCCCTTGTATTCACTTATTTGAGTCATTCAGAGACATATGGAAAAACTGCAAGTTCTGATGCTTTTTGGATGCTAAAGTGGACTACTGAGTAGTAAATGGAAGTGTGAAATGATTCTGGACATTTAGGAGATACATTAAGGGACGGGTAATGGAAATCTAATCAACACATCTGCTCAGATCAAGGTATTATTTCCTGAGGTTGCCAAAACTCATGGTTTGAACACTGAAGGGGACTCACGCTGAGATGAGCCCAGTGGCCCGTCCTCTCATGTCTCTGTACTCCTTCCAGGAATCCATGTTAGCCCTCTGAGGGGCCACCCCCTCTGCCCTCAGCACCTGAGCCACCATGTCACGATCTGCAATGGAGACCACCAGCTGGGGCCCAAAACGAGACTTGAAGATCTTTCCATACTTCTTCCGGTGCTCCATCTAGAAAGCAACAGTGACAATCAGGATTTCTAGAGATATTTGTAAATTATTTTACTAATAAATTTCAGCACTGAATTTATTTTACTGCTCTCCTGTCATAACGTAATGATAACTACTTCTTATTTATTGTTCTGATTATTTTGAAGACCTTTTTTGTATAATAATGTTAATGTGTAACATTCAAATAATAAAAAAAATAAAACCAAGTTGCAGATGCTATTGAAGAAGACTGCCAGTGTTCACATCAACTTAAAAAATGTTTTAATGATCTAAATTTAGAAACGATTACGTAACCTCGAGCATATTTCACTACCAACAATTAACCTAGAAAGATGACACTTAATTAAGCTTTCATTTATGCTGCCGCGGTTGTGCAGTTTGCGGAGGTATTCTGCCCACGGACATGCTCCCCTGAACTCCAAAATCACAGCTGCACGGCGCTGGACGTGGAGGACGCGGTGCCTCGGTGGATTGGTTGATAAGATTCTGTTTAACTTAAGCTCTTTGTGAGTTAAAACTATCCCATCACTTTTCTCTGGGTCCGGCCGATGGACCGACCGGTCGTGCCACACATTTTTTCAGACTGCCCCCATTTGCGGGCAGGCTGTCTCTTACGGTAGACGGACAGTCTGAAGCTGACCACGGACTGCCAATGGAATGCCAGCGCGCGTCCACTCGCGACCACGACTGAACCATAATTTACCCCCGATTATTTCAAACAAATGGGGGGCAAATTATTTTTGGCAGTAAACGGGGGCGGGTTAGCTCATCACATCTCAGTAGGACGATTACAAAACTCTCGCCTTGTACCGGAAGGTCGACCAGTGTCCGGACTCCTGGTGCGCTACATTGCCATTTTACGCATAGGTGACAAATTTGGCTGAGCACTGAGAATACGAGGCCAAGACATTTTTTATTTATTTTTTAACCTATGAAAAAAAAGAACAAAATGAAGCATAAGATTGAGCACCATTACCTGAATTTCATGGATTCTGCCAAACCCGTCCTTCCAAAAGAACTCGATCAAGTTGGACAGGGTGTTCGGTCCGGGCATGTCGTTCAGGGTCTTGATTTGAGTTTTCTCGCTGACCTCCTCCGGTTTGATCATCCTGTTGGGCATGGTCTCTTCTTCTGTTGCAGAGATCCCCAAAGCCTCGCTGGCTGCTGACTTGTGTAAGGAACGCACAACGTAGAACAGCTGCTTATTCAACTGGTCGCTCTGAAAGTTCTTCCAGCATATCTTCGTGAAATTTTTGAAGACTACCATTGTTGAGATGCTTTTTTCCGCCTTTGCGTGACCGAGAACTATGTGTGATAAAAACCTTTTGCAAAGTCTTTTTTTGTAACTTCACATCTGCAGAAAATGTACGCTCTTGGCTCGTGCAAACACAACACTCCCTGTGTGGTAGTGAAATGTTAGACAAGGACAGTATCGTGGATCGCTTTTAAATAGTTGCTTGTACAACCTCAGAAGAAGAGGATTGGACGATCGCCTCAAAAGAAGGGAGGGATAACTCTTTATTCGGAAATGGGCGCAGTACAACGTGCTAAAAGTTCGTTACATCACACCAATCAATCATCCTCTGTGACTGCGCACACCGCCTTCCCTCCGAGCGCAAGGGTGTGCGCGTCACTCAGCCCCCCACACACACACGCAAAATAATGTGATAGAAGCCACATGATTGCAGAAAATTCGTCTCAAATAAAGAATAAACCTCACGTACTGCTGATGTAAGCGCATGAGAGAGCCCCACAAATCATCAGCTGTTTACAAAAGTGTAAGCGCTTTGTGTTCAAGTCCAAAAGTTGTGTTTAAAACAAAGAAAAATATGAGAAACTATATATAACTTTGTGCAGACAGATTGCAAAAGTTGGACTTTACAGAGGGATGAGATTTATAGGCGTTTTTGCATTTGAACCCTGCAGGCAGGCTAAACCCTGCAGAGAACACAACTGGTATATGAGTGCCAGGTGGCATTTGAGCAAATGGAAACATTTGATTCGTTCTCAGAAAATTTAAATGTTTAAAAACTTAGGAGCAACACTTATTAATGCAGACTGTCCCAGCAATCGCGCGAGTTTCAGAATGAAGGACATAAATCTGTAGGCTTAGTATCAGCAATTAAGACCATGCCAAAAACACAGCCATTCAAGGCACACGTGTCCTGTGCTCCAGCAGAGGTTGGGTGGGCAGAGGTGGATATTTTCCCACAGTCGCTCCTTTTGCAGCTTAGACAAGGCATCAGGCTCTAGATGTTCTTTTTGGAATATCTTCAAGTCACCAACAAAGAAAGAATTATCCCCCTCCTCTCCACGCCTGGCTTTTATCCAAATGGAGTTTTCTTTATTCCCTTTATTCATTCTCAGAAGAAATCATGGGGACATTGCTACACAATCATGAATTAGTCAGATTAAATAATGTCTTCTGTAGCAAGTGGGTGCGATCGTGACCATTAATTGCTGCCAGAAGAGTATTCACTGGATTTCTTTAGATTTACTAACTGATTTTGCATATTGTCCTGCTTCGTTTTGTGACTGAGACTTTGTCTGTTGTCTGCTGTGTATATTACTGCTAGTCTAAGGAGAATAAAAGTCCAAAAATATTCATTTTACAAAACATATTTAATAACATTTTACAGAATGAACTGACATAAAACATATCTGTGTGGTTGGCTCTCAGGAGCAGCTTTATACACATTCTAGTCAACTTTACAAAAAGCTATGCTGTTAACCAGCATATGAGAATTAGCTATAAAATAACAAACGTGTCCTCATGCAGGTCAAAGCAGCATTAGTCTAATTTTTTACCATTAGATAACCTGTGTTATCCAACAGTAAATAAGATGGTTTATTCATTTAGATGCCAAAAGACTAAGAGCTGATCTTTTGCTGCTTACAAAGCTAATGTGATTTATATGTCATATGCAAGTAGCCATCCACTCTCATCCAATTTACAGACATCGAAAAGCTTTACCACTTAGTGACAGATTATCCCCGATCATTGCTCCATTCAGACGCGATGGAGTTCAGCTGGGCTTCAAAGCTGCTCTTTAATGCATACTTCAATGCCCCAGTTTTGTCTTACTGCCCATTACAGCACAGAACGTTTTTAGGTATCAAGGTGTCAAGCACGTAGATCTACTTTCTGAAGCGCTTGAACAGTGGATGAACGCTTTTGCCCGCTGCAAGGGCTTTGCTGCTTCTGCTCTGATATTCCATGTAGATGGTGTCATCTGCTCCGGACATGGAGCTCATGGTGCCGGTTCGCCTTGAGAACTGATCAGGAAACATAGAGAAAGAAGAAGTGAGAGTAATGAAATGTACAAAATACGCAAGTTACCATCAGCAGGGGTGGGGAGCACAGAGTAACTCATGACATAGTGCAAAAAATAATAATAATAATAATAATAATAATAATGACAAAGATATTATTGTACAGCAAATCGGTGAGCATTACAGCAATACAACAATATTTGTGTAGGGAAGAGGGGGTGGTGAACTTTCATTAACCTTCATTTGGTAGGCCCATAAGGAGTGATTTCAAAGTGACTCTGCAGTGTCAATATTTTGTTGACCCTCCAAACATCCTTTCTCTACAAATGTCTTAACAGCTGGTGAAAGTCCTCACCTGAGGTCGTGCGCCCACCTCCCCTGCCACCACCTCCTCCTCGGCATCTATGTCAGAAGCAGCGAGGACCTTCTGAAGCAGCTGCTGTTGCTCATCTCTGGTGGAGAACATCAAGTCCTCTTCCTCCATACCTGCCAGCTTTGTGATTACCTGTCACAGAGGAGGAAGAGCACCACTTAGAAATCCTATTCGCACATGAAGAAGACTGAAAGGTGTGTCATGAATGAAATAAACATCATTAACACGGGTGGGAGGGTGTGATAACTAGTGATGAGACGTTCTGTATCGAGGCTTCAAAGCTTGTGTCGAGTAATGGAGGGGGCGTTTCTGCGATGCGCGTAACGAGGCTTGCTTCGTTTATGGGAGGAGCTGAAAATGATGACGTCCGAAGCCTCGCTGCCCGGCTGTACCACGTGACTGGTTCAGGAAGTGGTTCGAACTTTGCCGCGAGCTATGACAGAGATATAAACCCCTCAGACTTCATTCAAAATGTGGGTGTTTGATGGAGAGTTGCGGTTAGTGAGAGTTTGGAGACAGTTTGGAGACAGTTTGGAGGTTTATGAGAGTGAGGAGAGAAAGTCAGGAGAGAATGGAGCCAGCTAAGAAGAGGAGGATGTCCTCCCCTGTGTGGGGACATTTTGATCTTATTCCTCCCAACAAAGTATGTAAATTTCTACAGAAGATGTATTTTCATAATACTGATGGTGCAATACAATTTATGTTAAGCTGTCTTTACTTTTGTACAAGGTGAAGTGTTTGCTATGTGCCAGGGAGCTGGGATACAACAACACCACCTCATCCATGCTTAGGCACTACAGAGCTTTGCATGAGAATAAGGGAAACACCGATTGTGGAGCAAGACCAGGTGAGCCATCAAATGCAATGATAATATAGCATGCTGTAATGTTACTAAATGATATAACAATATTATACAACTGTAATAAGTTACATGTGTGATATTTATATTTGTGCTTTGTCTTTATTGTCTTTCCTCAGGAGAACAATCTCAAATAGATGAAGACCTGGTTAGCATGGTGATTGAGGACTCCCAGCCATTTAGCATTGTGGAGGACAAAGGATTTAAAAGATTTGTTAAATCATTAAATCCTAGCTATGTTCTCCCCACTAAAAAGGCCATAAAAGCAGTGAAAATTTAGTTTTTACTGAATAAAATGTGAACAGGCAGGACTGAGGCCTCAGTGTGTCCATACCTCAACGTTACAAAAGCACAAAGACTGTCCACACCCCAACCACACCTCACCTCACAGTAAATGATCATTTCCATTTTAAGCATTTCCAAATAATCATTTTCCATACTGCCAGCATAAATATACACAGTATACTGCCATCACTACAATATACATGTTTTACACACTCCTTTTGTTGTTGACATTTATAGGCTGTGTGCAAAATGCCACACTCTTCAAATTCATGGCAACTAATATTTTTACGTCCAGTAGATGTCCTACTAGAGCAAATGAAGCTTCAAGACACTTTGCGCTGGGGTGAACCACTTGGATGAAAAGCTTCAGTGCTTCATGAAGCTTCATCTGCCCATCACTAGTGATAACAGTTAAGGGACTGATTTTCCACTTTACTGTGAACCTTTCAGCTGCTGTAAGACTTTGCAGGCACTTTGTTATTCAAATACAATTCAATGAATGTGCCTCTAAAGTCAGAGAAGTAGTCTTTTCTCTTGTTCTATCTTTGTTTTGTCCATGTAAACCAGGGGTGGGCAATTCCAGGCCCCGAGGGCCGGTGTCCTGCAGGTTTTAGATCTCACCTTGGGTCATCACACCTGAATCACATGATTAGTTCGTTACCAGGCCTCTGGAGAACTTCAGGACATGTTGATGAGCAAATTTAGCCATTTAAATCAGCTGTGTTGGTTCAAAGACACATCTAAAACCTGCAGGGACACCGGCCCTCAAGGCCTGGAGTTGCCCACCCCTGATATAAACAAACCTACGCTTGACTGCTGCCAGAATTGCTTAAAGGTCTTGATTTTCAGTGTGTGTCTTGGAATTCTTCTCACAACATACGCCACCAGACAGACAGGAAACAATGAAACCAAATTCTTTAAAATATGTAACATCAGGCTCAAACTTGTTTGGGCAAACTATAATTGAAGCTGCTACTATGACAAAACAAAATGAAACTGGGACATTCAGATTTTGTTCCATAAGTCAAAAATCTTCATTCATATAAGTTTAATTGTACAATACTCAAATGAGAATTTCCACTTTGCAATATCCAGTCAGATAACAGTTTACATCCATTTTTGTTCAGACTAGACCATGATATCATGATTTTGTCTCCTTAAACTGGATAAGCAGGAGAAAATGGTTGGATAAGGGGATATTTGTGCCGAAGTTTGTTAAAATGGTCGAAATAGAATCCACGAAATGTTTAGCAAATGTGTTTTCTGACGCCACACAAATTATGTTAACCACAAAATTCTTTGACATGTTCAAGAGACAGGGATGGACGTACCCTAATGGACCCTCTCGCAATCGGGTGGCTTTCCTATGTTTTGTTAGGCATAGCAGCTTTTTAGAAGACATCATGATTCATTCAATATTTATTTATTTTTTAGCAGCCATTTATGAATGCCGTTCCCCATAAGCCCCAGGTCTTTGAAGGCCGTGGCTTAAGAGGATAGAGAAGAGTGATCACTGAAGAAGGTTTTAGCAGGTTAAGTCTTTCAGTGAGACGGGTAAAATCAAATTACAGGGATTTAAACACTTAACTACTTATTCGTGAGAGCTGTAGTTTTGACTATGCTTGGTCAAAGAATTCAAATTGATATCAGGATATGGAAATAAAAGTCAAGGCTTAATATATTTCAGAAACAGTTGGACTCACTAGATTCAGGAATCGGGTTTTTAAAGGTTAAGTGGCATAAACATTTACCAGCTGTGAGCGCTCATCCTCGCTGTAAACTATCCTTCAAGCTATAACAGTAAACTTCAACAGGAATGGGTCATGACCTTCATGAAAGAAATGTGCACTATGACCATGGTTATAATTAATGATGCACAAATCATATGAGACCGTGTTAAGAAGTTAACAGCACACCTTAAAGCTGTATCCCTGGTCCACGAGAAACCTCTGCCTCTTGGTGGAGTAAGCCATTTCCTGGGTATCCTGGGACACCAGTGAATAGAAGTATGCATTGTACTCTTCTGCCACCATTCCTAAAACGGCAGACAGGGACATTGAAATAAGTGATTTTGCTCACAGACACCAGAAGACAAAATGGTTAGATAAGCAAACAGACCTTTTTTGGCTCTTAAGACTCTCCCAAGCCTCTGGGCCTCCTGTCTGCGTGATCCACCGTGGGACGAGATCTGGATCAGCACATTGGCTTCTGGCAAGTCAAACGAAGTGTCTCCAACCTGCAGAAGAATTCGCAAACGTGCAATTTCACCACTCTGTCACAGTACCAGCATGCATTTACTGTGTAATAAAAGGCAAAATCAAAGTGAGATTTCTCTCACACAAAGACCAAACGCAATGTGAATTATGTGTCAAAATACTTTTTGTAGCTATTGTTACAATATCGTATGGAGAGAAGATTACTGATTATTGCCTTCCTCGGGTAATTACCATTACCCAAGCTTCCAAATGTTTATACGATTGGTTTTAAAAATTGGCAAAATGTTTTGAAAAACCGATTTACTAATTTTGAAGCTCAAGCACACCTGGCTTATGCAGTAGGACAATAATTCCAAACACACCAGCAGGTCCACCTCTGAGTGTGTCAAACAAACAAAAAAGCAAAATGAAGATTTTAAAGTGGCGTAGTCAAAATCCTAACTGAAATCCTATTGAGATGCTTTGGCAAGACCTTAAACAGGCATTCATACTCAAAAACCCTCCAGTGTGACTGAATTAAAACAATTCTGTGGGACAAAATCCTCCATGTGAAATATTCATTGCCAGTTATCGCAAATGCTTAATTGCAATTTTTGGTGCCAAGGGTGGCAAAACCAGTTATTAGGTTTAGAGGGTAATTACCTTGCCCTGTGTAAAAAAGTAAGATAGCTTTCCTTCCTTTAATAAATGAAATCTTAACTCAAAAACTGCATTTTGTATTTACTCAAGTAACTTTTATCTGATATTAAAATTTGCTTGATAATCTGAAACATGTAAGAAACCAGTAAGGGGGCAAATGCTTTTTCACAGCCCTGTAGACTGACTGGTTTACCTTTGAGATGAAAATGGTGTTGATCTTGGGGTTGTGTTTGAAGTTCTGTAAAATCTGCATTCGCTCCCCCTGAGAGGTCGGACCGTAGATGTAAGGCCTTGGGGAGAAAGTGAAAATTTGTTAAAACAATTGCAACCTGAAACACAGAAGGAGCTTCTCTTTTTGTCAGTAACTTACTTGTTGAGACGAATGGCATATTCTTTCAAGGCAAACACGTTATCAGCAAACACAATGATTTTGTCATTCCGTCGCTCATGGAAGCGAATGAGAAACTGACACGCACGGAACTTATTGGGGTTCATCGTGTAAAGCAGGATCCGCTTCTTCGTCTTAATGGCAACGTACTCTCTGTAAAACTCCGGAGACATCGGGCACCACACCTGAAGAACAGGCATGCCAGTCACACTGATGATGATACTCAAAGCATACTGTAACATGAATACAGTTAAAAGGCTTTGCTTTTACATTTGAAGCTGCCCTAACACATTTAGTTTTGAATTTGACAAGTAACATCATAATCAACAGTGACAACTAACATCAATCAATGTGCGGGGGAATAGATGTGCAAATTTGCACATCTTGAGCACATCATAAAGTTGCAATATAATTAAATACGAAAAAGACACAATTGTTACCATCTTAAACTGAACTTTACCAGAAAAAATAGTTTTATTAGTTTGTATGATGAAATGATTTATTAATTACTTTAGATTTTTTTGCTTTATCAGTTACATAATGATAATTAAAATGAATTTTGAATTACATCGGCCAGTTCTAGACCAGAACCACAATGTATATGTCCATAATATCGCATTACGGATTCATCTATAAAGTGAATGCAGAAAAAAAAAAGGCTGCTTATTTATTAAATCTATTTTATAATCGAATATCTTATTTCTACTGTTATACTGCAAGACTCACCTCTGCACACTGGACTTTAGCAATGTAGCCATTGTTCTGCAGTTCCATCCAGTTGGCCTCGTATAGCTTTGGTCCAATTAGGAAATTGAGGTCCACAATCTTATCATCCTCTCTGACCAATGTGGCAGTGAGGCCAAGTTTGCAGTGGGCCTGGACTATAGTCAGGACACGACGAAACATCCTTGCTACAGGCAAAGAAAGTTTTAAGTTAGGATGGAGACTAATCGCACCAAAATATTCTGTCTGGTTCACTGCATGTAAAAGAAATACTTATAAATATACGGATATATTTAGGATAACACAAAAACAACTCACCAGGGATAGTGTGAACTTCATCCAGTATGATGAGACCCCACTCTTGGCTCCGCATCCACTCCATGACCCTTTCAGCTTCCCAGGAGCGCTTGGTGGTGTGACCCAGCATGGAGTAGGTGCTGATGGCCACCGAGCAACCTATAGGCTTGTCCTTCGCATCAGAAGTGAAGCGGCAGATCTGAGAGTCGTCAATAGTGGACCACATCTTGAACTGGGACTTCCACTGCTCCACAGATACAGAGGAATTACCCAGCACCAGGCAGCGTTTGCGCACCGTGCAGGCCGCTGTCACCCCGACCAGGGATTTACCCGCTCCTGTAAAACAAAGATAGGATAAACATTATTGAGACACACGAGTGTCTTACACATAGGTTTGATGAAATGAAAAGATAGTCTCAAGTGTCTTTTAGAGTATACTACAACGCTGGAATAAAAATTTGCCTCTTTATATATATTATACTAAACATTCTGTCCTTTATGACAACAGTAAATCCACTATCTCACCACATGGCAGCACAATGACTCCTGAGCGGGCGCGACCGTTTCCAAACATTTTGCGTAGACTCTTTTCCTGATAGGGCCTCAATACAGCCGTGGGCTTAAGGTCTATGTTGATGTCGGGGTTGACTGTGTCATTGCGGAAGTCGTACTCTGCCAGGAGGGGGTACTCCAGCTGAATACAACGCTTCTGCAGCTCTTCAATCATCTCCTGCACCACAATAAAAAAAGAACAGAGTAGAGTTTAGTGTGGGGATTTAAAATATTTCATTGGCTTTTTAAAGAAATGATCTTACTTTGTTAAAATGAAGTCATGAAACATAAGCTTTTATTGATCAAGGGAAAAGCAGTTCCCAAACTTCACCCAGTTTTATAACCTAATAACTGACTTACTTCTGATGATTTGGGGACCAATAGCAAAAATTTAAACACCAACACTGTTGCAAGAAAATACGTTTAAATCTGTATGTTTAAAAGCTTTAAATATTGGCCGGCAATAATATTAAGTATGTGGCAGCGTTACAGGGGGAAAAAAATAATCAGGTATGTACCTGGCGAATTTCGAAGGACACAGTCTGAGTCTCCTCTTCCTCCTCTTCTTCTTTATCCATCTGCTCATAGTAGCTGAAGATGTCCTCAGGGACCTGCTGGGTTGAGGTTTCCCCATCGCTGGGCTGCTGTGAGCTGGAAGTGCCTTCTTTTTCTTGAACAGACTTAGAAATCTGTCAGAAAGAGGAACTTAAATTCAAATATGTGATTGATCAGAGAAACTTTTTTTATTAAACATATGAATATAAAAGAACAGTCTTTTTTATTAGTGCTATTTTACACATTAGTTTGAGCTTAAAAAAAATGTTCATTTGCACACCGCTGACTTGCTGTGGATGACTTCAGTAATAAGCTCAGCATCTGTTCCATCTGCAGCGCGGAGACGACATTCACGGATCACATTGTCTTGCAGAAGTCGCTGGATCACATCAGGGAAGGCACTCTCAACAAAATACCTGAGCGTGGATTGCAATCGGAGCTTATGAAAAGTGCTAAGAGTGCTACTGATGCAAAGTGTGAAGAAACCATTTTTAAAATTACCTATTGTGCTTGAGCACCAGCTTGACTTTGCCGTAGCTCACTGTGCAGAGCTGAGAAGAAGAGAGAGATCAGATTTGCATATCACGACAAAAAACAGTGCTTTCAGCAATGTTCAGCCTTCGGCAGTATTCCTCAAAACACCAAATACTCCCAGTAAGACCTTTATGAATTGCACGATTCCATCAGGTACAGATGTCTTGCTGAGCTTCTGCAGATACTCCACAATATCAGAGGTCTGGAGCCCCACACTGACAGCTGCATATAAGGAGTAGGCAGTTAGCTTGTACTCATGGATATGGTTAGGTCTGCATACTGGCTCTGCAATGGCCACCAAGAAATCCTGGGCATATTTATACACTGGAGAAAAAGCTTCCAGAAAGATGTGTCCATCTGGAGCCTGCAGGAGAGAAAGGAAACAGAAAAAACAAGATAAGAGAGAACTACATACATCTCGCACATAAAAGTGGAAGGACACCAAAGCTTTTTAAATTTAAGTGAGGAAATCAACAACCCAAGCACATCTTACCACCCAGAGTGGACGTGAGGAGTGATCATTTTTTAACAGCATCTGAGCACGGTAATCTTTGGCTCCATATTCATCTAGTTTTGTACTAGACTCGTCCACTTGTTTTCCTGCAGCAGCAGGTATGGCCTCTTGAGACTCGCTCCCCACCGCCTCTTCTTCGTCATCTTCTTCCTCATAGAAACGCTTCTTGGACTTTTTTTCTGATTCCCAAAGGATACAAACATGAGTATGCAACTATTCATAGGCATAAAAAAAAGGTTCACAAACGATCAGGCTGAAACAGGGATGAATGTAACGATATGAGAACTGAGGCAGAAAGTGTGGCTGCAGGCGTGCTAATGTACTAGCTTCTACATCCTTGATCTAATGGTCTTTATCTGGAACTGTTAACCTTTACAAAAGCACAGAATAATTACTGGAAATGTTCAGAGTCCAAGAAGAAAAGTACAATGCTTCTTATCACTTAGTTAGCTAGCTTAATGGCTAATTATATAGGTCAAAACACAGGATTAGCAACGTACCCCGATCTCCTTTGTCCTTTTTACCCATTTTAACCGCTTTTAAATGGGTAATAGCTCAAACTAAGCCCGATATGACTGCATAACAACCAAATATCCTCCCGAAATTTCTAAGACAAACTGACCGGTGTGGGTCAGGCTGCTGGTGTTGCGCGTCAAAACTCCCGCAGAAAACACTTCCGGTTTGAAATGTCAAAATAAAATCCTCTTCGTATCCTCTTCGTACAGTTAAAAAACAACTTGAGAAATTAACTGTTTTTAGATGATATGAAAGATTTTTTAATTTGTGTTCTGAGATTTCTTGATGTCTCCTTTTCTGTGTTTGTGTGTGTTTTTTGTTTTATTTTGTTTTGTTTGCAGGGATGTTACACAAAAAACACAATGTTGACTCAGTATTGAACGACACAATCAAAAACAATCTAGAAAAGTTTTTCATATCGAATAAATGACAGAAACGTTCATGTATTTCTGATTTATGTCCTCTCTAGGTTGATACCAATAAATTATTAATTAATTAATTAAAAAAAAAAAAAAGCTAGCCACTCCGTGTTTACTTCCTCGTTCAAAGGTCAATCTGATTCCTACGGGTTTCCTTAATCTGTTGGAAGGTATCTGTCTGATTTAACCAGAAATTGCTGCAGCTACGTGACTGATTTATTACCCAGAGTTGAATATGTCGTCTGATAAACAAATTGGACCCGCTTTACCGCCGACGTTTAGAAAGGAGAGCTCTGAAGACTATGATTATGAAGACGAATGTAAGTGAAACTATATGTTTACCACTCGTTTACTTTGACTCCTGCATTCGTAGTGCTTTTGTCCGATTGTTTTTTTATTGCGGTCTTCAGTTTTCTTCTTCAAACTCTGCAGTGGTTGGCCCTGCTTTACCGCCCGGTTATAAACGGGGAGAACCGTCGAGCTCCTCTGATGAGAGTGAGCAGGAGGTAGCGGTGAAAAGAGTCAAAACAGGACACGCCGGTGAAGAAAGAGCCGCAGAGTGGGTTCCCTGTTGAATTACAGCTAAAATACAGGAAATGTCTCGATAAACAAAACACTGACATATGTCTTCTGAACAGGGTGAGCACAGAAGACGATGATGGTTTCTTTGGACCAGCTCTGCCGCCAGGATTTAAGAAACGTCCGAGTTCACCAGATGTGTGAGCAAATTTATCCTATAAATTAAATCCTATAAAGAAAAAAAAAACGGAGTGGAATCAATAAGCTGAGGATCATCATGAAAACTGTAACTTTACTTTGTTCTCTCAGGCCGCCTGTGCTGGGACCGGCTCTACCTCCTGGGTTTCGCAGAGCACAACATGAAGACAATGATGGTGAAGATGCAGACAGTTGTCCAGGGCCTGCCTTGCCTCCAGGCTACC
This sequence comes from Perissodus microlepis, assembly GCF_051167445.1. NCBI lineage: Eukaryota > Metazoa > Chordata > Actinopteri > Cichliformes > Cichlidae > Perissodus > Perissodus microlepis. The sequence continues at coordinate 26,119,744 of NC_140461.1, forward strand.
AAGCCGAACCCTCCAGCAGCGAAGGAGAAGATGAGGATGTAATTGGACCAATGCCGGCCAACGGGCCGATTCAGGACACTATGGCTCAGGACATTGAGCGTAGAGCACAAAGGATGAAAGAGAAGCTGACAGAAGACGTAAGCCCTAATCCCTGACACTATACACCACAGGTGTCGAACTCCAGGCCTCAAGTGTCCTCCAGGTTTTAGATGTATTCTTGATCCAAGACAGCTGATTTAAATGGCTAAATTACCTCTTCAACATGTCTTGAAGTTCTCCAGAAGCCTGTTAATGAACTAATCATTTGATTCAGGTGTGTTGACCTTGGGTGAGATCTAAAACCTGCAGGACACCGGCCCTCGAGGCCTGGAGTTTGACACCCCTGCTATACACTGTACGGTTCAATCAGCTTAATCCATGCATAAAAAGCGACAGAAAGACTAACCGTATTTTAAGGTGTTAGGATTTCTTCTTTCTCTGATCACCCTTTTAAAGTTTTAACGTTTTTTTTTTCTGTGTGTGTGCATGTCAACAGGATGCTCCTGAGGTGCTGAACAGAGAAACATGGATGACTGAGCTCCCGCCAGAACTGCAGCATATTGGCTTGGGGGCTCGAACTTTTAAGAAAAGGTCAGGTCCCGAAAATGCTGACCGCTCAATTTGGACGGATACACCAGCAGACAGGGAGCGCAAAGCCAGGGTATTTAATGAAAACAGGTTTACTTTTTATTTGTTACATATTTTTGCCTCTATCTCATTCGTCTGTTGGTCTTTACCAATAGGAACGTCTTGAGGGAAAGAAGAAGGGTGAAGCAGAGAAAGACAGTGTCCCACATGTTTCTCACAAAGACTTGGAAATGGCAGAGAAAGTGTCCAAGTATAATGTAAGTGGTTGTACTTAATTTTTCACATCTCTTAAATGTTCCCGTTTAGCAGAGTATGCATTTTTGTTCACATTAAGTTCAGGACTAAAATTTCTGTACATGTCACTAATTATTAGGATTCTAAACGTGCGGAGTCTCTGATGAGCCTTCACACAAAGAAGATGAAGGAGAAGGCGAAGGAGAAAGCTGACCAGCCAGTCGAGAGGAGACCATTTGATCGTGACGCAGACCTGCAAGTGAACCGCTTTGATGAAGCGCAGAAGCAGCGGCTGCTGAAGAAGTCTCAGGAACTGAACACACGGTTCTCCCACAGCAAGGAGCGAATGTTCCTTTAACAAACTGAAAATGTCAAAAATGTGTAAAAATACATTTTCCTTTAGACTTCATAGAGTATGGTCTAAGCTTTGTTGGTCTATGAAACTGGAGTTTAACACACAATAGTTTGTGTAAATGACAGGACGCCATTGTTATAACAGATGTTTTAAAGTCATTCAATCTGTTATAAAACAGCAGCTATTTGAGCTTTTAGAGTTATAGAATAAATGAAAACAATTCAAATGTTCTTCCTGCAGAACGTCAGCTTATATTTTTAGATTGGACTGTTTGTACAGGTAACATCCAGATCAATCACATGACTCTTGGTAAATTTAGTTGCTATGAATGGTGTCAGATCGAATGTCATTTTCAGTTTTGGTGTGCTGAAATTTTGTGTAAAACTCAGACTTTGTACTTAGGGATGGTAAAGGAGAGATGAGAAACAGTTTAGCCTAAGTGTTTATGTGTGGTTTTAATTAAAATGGGGGATAGTGCAGTATAATACTGGGTTAGATAATGTTTTATTTAATGCCATTATACAAATATCTTCAGTCTTTTTTGGACTACCTATTAAAGAGAGAAAAATACTTTCTCGATTCAAAGTACTTCATTTTTTTGGCTCCTTAAATATTTTTCTGTTTTTTGTTTTGTTTGTTCTAAATGCAAAAAGTGAACATTTTAAACCTAACTGACATTTTGGCATCTAGACATAAAAGGCTCAAATCTTTACATTAATGCACTCTACATCTGTGATTGATTCCTTTTAAGCTTTTTCTGAAACTCCTATAAAATGTGTTGTACTGCTATTGCAACTTTAAACTGTATATTAAACTTTTATAAACTACAAACTTTTACAAAAACACTTTCTTGGCATGTTGTGTTTCTTTATTAACGCACCTATTTTTAGTAACCAGCATTTAAGTCATACGCCGTAGTAATGGTTGTAAAAAATTGGGGCTCTTCAGAGTCGCTATATATGCATATTGCATTTATGCATGCGTTTGGCGGTAGCATTGATCGAGATCCCAGTCATCATTTTAAAATATTTGAAGCAGAATGCAGGCGTGTGGCTCATTAAAGTACATATACGCTCTCTGTAATAACATTAGGTAATTGGATGTAAGGAGAACGACTAATTTAACCAGCTAAGGCTAATGTTGCTTTCAATTTGCTTCAGATGACTGAGCTGAGAGTGACGTCACTGCTGAGTTGAGCGTGATCCAGCATTAAAGTTCAAAAAGCATGAAAACAGGATTTGTTTGACTTCTTAGCCAGGTTAAGCCATTCGTGTATTACTACAGTGTTTGCATTTTGCACTTAAACACTGCTGCACGTTCATTTAAAAGAGTCTGGTCAGTGCCTATGGCTTTAAGTTGGGGCAATGAAACAATAAACATACAGGCTCAAACATATAGATTGACTCACTTAAAACCTAATAAGTGATACTGATGGTTCTACAGTTTCATTTAACTTGACAGGTTCCTATTAACTTCTTATTAGTGATCGTGATTGACTTATTGACAAGGAACTCTGTCAGGCTCCAAAGAGGATAATTGTAGATTTACACAAGTAGGAACCGTTTCTAAATACCTACAGATTCCAAGATCATCAGTTCAAAAGGCACAGAGCTAGAGGCTGCTCGGTATCAATCGGCTCTCTGAAATTATTTCACTGCCTTCTCTGATGTGGACCCAACTCTGCCAACATTACCTCAAACTGCCTCATTGACATCCTGAAATAAGAAAGCAGTTGTGATGCAGCGTCAACTTCTGGATCAAACCATGAAAATCTCCCTGCTGCTGCCTTTTCATGAAAACTAGATGAACCAACAATCTCAGTTTCTTCCTTTTCTTGTTTAGAAACATCAGGACCACATCAGAAAACATCAGGAATTTTATGTCGTCTCTTTGCACTGCGTTAGGTGTGTAATGGCCTTTTTTTCGGATATGTAACCATGGTGCCAAGGTTTGGAAGAAAACATTCACACTCATGTGAGCAGAAATTGGTTAGGATGCTCCATGGAGGAACCATGGAGCCACCAAGGCTCAAGGCTGCCACACCCTATCACATGCTTTCTCTAGATCCACAAAGACACAGCACAGCTCATTCTGACCTTCTCTTTATTTGTCCATCATCAACTCCTGAAGCAAACAGTGCATCTGATCATGCTAAACAGTTAGGATGGCCACTGTCCTCTCTCCTAGACAGCACCACAGGTTTGGCGTTAGGACCAAACACCTTTCCACTCTTCATCCTCTTCATAGCTGCCCTCGCTTTCTCCTTATTAATCATCTGCACTTCCTGATTCACTAACTATCTTACTTACATACTCTTTCTCTGATTTTCTTAATTGATGAGCTCCTCAAAAGACTCATTTCATTTTCTCAGCACACTCCCTTCACTTGCTAATACATATCCATCTTATTTCAATCTCTACCCTTTACCATCCTAACCTGCTGTACAGCCTTTCCAGCTCAAGTGCTCTGTCTAGACAATCAGTACAAGTCTATTCTTTGTCTTTCCTTACTAACCAGGTTCACATGCAACTCACTATACAAGTGTTTTCTCTTGCTTTTCTTGCATACACATTTGTCCATAAAAAAGGGGAAAAAACGAAAAAAGTTCAAAAGAAAAAGCAAAAGAAAAGCAAAATATGTGTATTGTCATTTTTCACAAAAGACCAATAGACCATCAAAAACTTAATATAAAAAATGGGGAAAATTGGATAGTTTATAATTATGTTTCAGACCGAATTACCCATTGACCTCAAGTGGGTTGGTCAGGGATAGCCAGCTGGCCAGATGTGGCCAGCGAGTTATACAATACACAGCTCCAGTCTAAAGTGTAATACAGATGACTATTATTATTATCTTTTTTTTTTTTTTTTTTTTTATTGACATTTTAGAATCACTATACAATACCATCAACTTCAGCTATCTTTCAGTACATATATTTTTTTATTTTTTTCTATATTTAAACAACTAAAATATCCATACAATAAGAATGAAAGAAGAAGAAGAAAAGAAAAAGAAGCAAAACAGGAAACAACAAACAACATAAATAAAAAATACATAAGGAAAAAGAAAAAGGAAAGAAAAATAAATAAATAAATATAGGGAGTGTGTTTTTATTTCCATTAATGTAACTAATATTTCCTCTAGTCTTCTAGTAGTTAACAAAGTCAAAATCTAAAGCAAAAGCAAAAACTGGCCTGCGTTTTCTAATGTAGTCCATCCATTTCTTCCATTGTGATACAAACAGGTCCCTCTTGTAGTTCACATCTGCTGTCATTTTCTCCATTCTGTAAATGTCCAATGTGATGTTCATCCACATGTTTATAGTTGGGCTCTCTGAAGAAAGCCATTTTTTTGTGATGGCTTTTTTGCCTGCTGCCAGTAAAATATTAAACAAGTATTTATCGTTCTTTGTCCATCCTTCTGGCATAAGTCCAAATAATAGAGTTTTACTTTCCAAAGGTAAATATCTTCCAAATGTCTCTTGTATTGCTGCATGTATTCCCTTCCAATAAGTTTTAATAACATGACAGTCCCAGAAAATATGATAGTGATTTGCATTTGTATTTCCACAATTTCTCCAGCAAGCGGGAGGGTTACCTTCATAGTGAGATTTTTGGTGAGGTGTAATAAAATATCTTATCAGGCATTTCCACCCAAATTCCCTCCAGCTCTGTGAGCTGCTACATTTCCATTGATATGCCCATATTGTTGTCCATTCTTCCTCCTTTATCTCTATTCCTCCCTCCATTTCCCATTTTGTTTTGATATACAAGGTTGAATGTAATTTCATATTTGTTAATCCTTTATAGAGGTCACCTATAATACCTCTATTTTTATTTGAACTATATGCCCTTTTAAATACGTCTAGCAGCTGTTTACTTAATTCAGCCTTAGCTTTTATCGTTTTATTGACAAAATGCCTCATCTGTAGATATCTACGACCCTCCTCAATGGCTTTCCATTGAGCATCGTATGAAGGATTACACCAGCATATCATAGGCCTTAATTGTGCTGCCCAATAATATTCCCTAAGAGAAGGTAAGCCCCACCCCCCTTTTCCTTTGTTAAGTTGTAGGGTTTTAAATCTAATTCGGGGCCTTTTTCCTTGCCATATGTATCTTGACAAAATTTTATCCCATTCATTAAACTGTTTCTGGTTAATTTCTATTGGTAATGTTTGAAATAAATATAATAATTTAGGAAGAATATTAATTTTAATTGAGTCTATTCTCGAATATAAACTTAAATATGGAATTAGATTCCATCTCGCTATATCTTCCTTAATTTTTTTTTGTATTGGTAAATAATTTCGTTCTAATAGTTCTGTAAGATCCTTAGGTATTATGACTCCTAGATATTTAAAGTACTCTGTTTGCCATGCTAATTGATACTTATTTTTAATTTCTTCTGATGGAATATAATTGTACTTAAGCAATTGTGTTTTACTCATATTAACCCTATATCCAGATAGTCGACCAAAGTATTCAAATGATTGCATTAATTTAGGTAAAGAATTTGATGGTTGACCCAAAAATATTAAAATATCATCTGCATAGCAGGCTAATTTATGCTCCTTTTCATGGATATTAATACCTTCACTATTAGCCTTTGCAGTAATTTCCATAGCTTAGTACTGCAAAATCAACAGTAAAAAACTCTAAAGGATGTTTGCAGTTTGGTACTGTAATTTGCATGTAATTGTGGGAAAATTCCATGAGATTACATTATTTTTACGGTAACTCACCGTACTCATGGAAACAGCTGTAAAATACAGCAAATGTAACAATTGGTGATGTTACTGAGATTATACTATTACACCATCCGGATTTCTGTTGTTTTCTACTGTAGATCTAAGAGTAATTACTTAAATCCTCATTCAGAGTGTATTACTATAAAATGCGATTCACTGTGAAAGTAGTATAACATATAAACTACAATATACAGCACAATTTTTAACTTAAGGAGTAAGTTGCAGCCACACTAAAATTTAATTCCTTGAACTGAATGGAACCTCATATATTAATAAATGTATTTGTTTATTCAAACAATGTGAAACATTATTAATACTATTAATTAATAGTATACTTGTAAGGTTAGTATTGTGATAGAGTCGAGTATATTTTAATTATACTCTTGTAGACATTATGACATTATGCTAGTACAATTATGGTGAACAAAAAGTACATCTAAAAGTTAATTTCAAGAATACTGTTATGTACTAAAACGGGGGTCAATATAGTCCCAAGAAGCATTATAAGTATACGTACTAGGTAAGGTATACTTGGGAAATATAATTGAAGTATACTTATTTTTTGTATGGCCAGCAACAAAAACTAATGGCTACATTTAGAGTAATGTTTAAAAATGACTTCATTTAGCAGGCTGTTCCTTTTTTTCTCTTCTTATTCTTTCTTATACTGGACCTTCATTTGTTTTGTATAAGGTGGTACTTTTTAAGACACCTCTGCCTAACTACAGTGAACTAACCTAATAATATGCTCTGGTCATCATTTTACACAAGTTAAGGTGTCACATCCATGAAACCTACACCACTAACCAGCATCAGTACTACAACTTCACTCTCAAAATGAATAAATTCTGGGACAAGCAGAAACTGTATTTTTAGCGGTGCATTTTGTTGCAGGCCAGACTGCTATTAAATGCACTCTCCTGAAGAAATAATTCCTTTGTAGCACCACTTCGTCTTGGTTCAGAAGAGATGTCCTGGATATACGTGATAATGTAACACATTATCACAGTTTAGCGCGTTGGGTTGTGTTTTTAAAGCGATTGTTACGTTTTTAAAGCTTTTTAATGTGACAGGTGCGATAGCCGACACCACACCTTCACCTGACGTACAACGTGACGTATGACGCACACGTCGGGTATTCACTTTCAAAACAACAATGGGGATAGAAAATATTGCTCGAGGTGGTTAATGCTCCTTTCGCTGGTTGCCAACCACCATTAAATAACAACAAGAAGAAAATATTGATCTGCTTCTCTTAGTTTTGCACGTTTAAGCTGCAATTCAGACTCAAACAAAGCTGCAAAGCAGGAGAACAACATGATCATCAACTATTCTGTGCCATAGATCCAGTTCGCTGCAGCACAGAGTGATGATGAGACCGTTAACATGTGCAACTTAGAGGTAGTCAGAGGTAACTGGATGTTCAATCGGGTTAAATGCAAGGTTGATTGGATTATATCTGAAGATCATATGCTATTCGTGATAACTCTGCTAGACTCCAAATTGCTCGTCCATGCGGGAGTATCTCAAAATTAAATGAAACCACTTTACACTTTTTCCCTAAAACAGACTGACATGGGACACATTAAAGTTTGATCGGAACCTGCTAATCAGTCTGAAGGTAAGTGTTTTTTTCACTTATTCGAGAGAAGTCCGAAATGCGTTCTTATTACTGTTTGTTTTGACTTTTAAGCTACCCTACCAGGATATTTTCATTCAAATGCTAAGACAAAATGTCAATATCTATGAATGTGGAGACTCAAAAGACTAATTAGGTAATAGTTGCCGATGGATTTATGAGACTTGATAGAAACTTGGACGTTTGCAACAGGTGAATCGGTGAACTACCGAGGTTGCGCCCAAATGCTTAAAGCTGTTAGCTGGTCAGTGTTTTCAGGTGTGCTTGTACTACCTGTATGGTGCGGAGTGCTGACTAAGTCATGTTAAACCCATTAAAGCGTCGAGCTCAAATATCTTTTCATTTTTCTGCACTGTTCTCTTGTCGGCACACATTTTCTGTTTACTGAAGCCTTTTGTGAATAATTTTGATCATGTAAAAACTGGGAATTGGTCCCTATTGACAATACTCTTATTTTTTGTCATTTAGGAAAGGTAATTGGTCACTGAACTTTTTGCAACTATGTGTATTTCTAAATTTTGTGGCTTCAGTGCACATTTATATTGTTCAGTTTGCATGTTAAAAGCCTGCCAAGCACCCCAAGGCTGATTATGCTTGGTAAGAAGTCATTCATGAAATAGAGCTGATTAGACCATATTAAAATTTCTGTTTGGCACAGGAGCTTTTCGTGGACACAGGTATCCAGTCTCTGTTTTGTTAACTCAAATTTCTGTAATTTCCTTTACAAACCAAGGTTGTTGGACATGTGTCTCAGTGAATCCAGCAAAGTAACAATATCAAATTTCATATTACATATTACCGATCAACACTGTAGTCTAGCTACACCAACAGCAGAAATACTGAAGTCAATACTGTAAAGTTTAACGGCAGCACAAACTATAAACTCCAAAATAACCATACAGTTGATTCATCTCCGGTAATTTAACTGGGCTGACTCTTTGTTAGGTGTGTTTAATGTGCAGAATAATTCCCAATTATGTACAATTATAATATGTTAAAACGGACTTATGTACATAAGGCCATTAATAATTAACTGTACATAGCTATTTGCTTTATGACTATCTAGACAGTGTGAAGAAGTGAAGTATTGAAATTATTTTATGTTGCATAATGACAACATGTTGCCCCTATACATTTAAGGACAAAGTTCAATGACCGCCACCTGCTGGATGGTGAGTGCAGAGGGGCGTGTAATTGTTGAGCTGGACAAAGAGAACATCTTTGCTGATGCAATGTCAGTCTTCTTTGGTTCATTCTATGTATTGAACCTGGAATACCAGGAGTCAGTGTATGCAAGGATTTTTGTAAGGATAAACCCTGAAGAGGGAACAAAATGTACCTCCAAGGCTGGGACAAGCAGAAGGACTGGGACCACTGTGAAGCGAAAGGTTGTTCACATTAACCCTCATGTCACAACTTTCCTCCACTGCCTTACTGAATTTGAGTGGAGAACTTCAAATTAGGTAACTGTTTTTGCCATTTTTTGTATTGTGAATTTCTTGTATAATTTAAGTGACCAATGTGTTGTTACCTGTGTCTCCACAGATGATCCATGGCCCATGCTTTCTGGACATTTACACAAGACGAACAACAATGAAGACAAGCTCTCTTGCAACTCTTGCAAGACGCTGTCTCTGTCCAATAGGTTTTTTGAGTGCAACAGTTTTGATTTTTTTTCCTTCTTTTACCCGTTTGTTAAAAATTATTTCAGCTACTTACACTTTAATTGTCACATGTATTGGCTCACCCTACAAATCAATGAACAAGAACAGGGTTCAGTGCAGGTCAGTCAAGTTCCTTCACACCACACACGCTCATCCATGTCATTGTGGACCCTGTTTTGTGCATTGATTTGGTGGTGTGAGCCAGAATTTTGGACAAAGTGTATATAAAGGCAGAAGTGTGGGGCTTGATATTATATTCATTACAATTCAGTTTATTTGTATGGTGCCAACAAAATGAATGCCAAGGCACTTCACATTGTAGGTTTAAGACCCTACAAAATATAACTAAGAAAACCCAACACTTGAGCATATGTTGTCTGCCATGATATGGATATGACATAATATCGTTATTGTTTGTACAACCATCTGAGAAAATAATGGATTACATGGTTTAGTAAAAACAAGTGCTTCCTCAATGAAAATATGTTTTCAGTTCTTTTCAGTTTTTGATTTTGGAAATGTGTATTTCAGCAGGGAAAAATCAGAATTGAAATAAAGTGGTGTAAAGCACATAAATTATATTTTGTGTGTGTGTGTCTATCTATCTATCCATCCATCCATCCATCCAATTTTTTGGAACCCTCCAGTCTCTTACAGTATGTTACTGTTAACTGAAATTACGGTAAATTACGACCTGTTAAACAGTGAATGACCGCCTGTTGGGACACGGTATCCTCTAGCAGAGATGAATATTTTTGGTACTGATGATGCGTGATAACGGTAAGTTACTGGTTAATATATTGCAGTTTATTACCTTTCAGCGGGCTTACAGTGACATACCGTGAATAAACGGTAGTATACCAATTTCTTAATCACAGTATGATGTTACTTTGTTGACGTAATTTACGACATAACGACATAACGGTATCTCACTGGCGTCACTGTCGCCAGTGAGATACCGTAAAAAAGGCTACGGTGCGTTACCATAATTTGTCCAAGAGTATTATACCACACCAGCAAAAAACGGTATCATCCTGCAGAACGGTAAGCTACCGTAACACGGCGTCACGGTATGACGCTGGCAACAGTGACGCCAGTATGTTACCGTAAAGTGGCGATGAAAAGTCTAACAGTGTTCTACTTCTTTATTTTGTCTTATATATTGAGCCAATGGTTCCAGATATAACGCAAATAATAATGGTGAGCACGCACAGCCCTGCCTTGTTCCTCTTTGCAGCTTAATACTATTTGATAGGTAGCCATTAATTCTAATCCTTGCCGTAGGGTTATCATAAAGTGCCTGTATTGTCTTAATTATATTTTCGTGAAAGCCAAATCTATGCAAGACTCGGTAAAGAAAGTTCCAATTAACTGAATCGAATGCTTTTTCTGCATCGATACTGATTACCATTGCTTCTATTTTATTCTTTTGAATATGATTAATAATTTGTAATGTCCGTCGTACATTATCTTGTATTTGGCGCTCTCGAATAAAACCTGTTTGATCATTATGAATTAGATTAGGTAAGAACTTTTCTAATCGTCTAGCCATGATAGATGTAAACAGCTTGTAATCTGTATTAAGAACAGATATTGGTCTATATGACGCACATTCTAATTTATCCTTGTTTTCTTTTCGGATGGCAGAGATAATTGCTTCTTTCCAGCTAGAAGGTACTTGAGCCTTCTTTAGGACCCAATTCATTGTTGGAAGCATCACTGGTATTAATTCTTCTTTTAGCTCCTTGTACCATTCTGCCGTATATCCATCTGATCCTGGAGATTTATTTATTTTAACTTTACTTATTGCTATTCTTAGTTCCTTTTCTGTTATATCTTCAATCAAAGTTTTATTCTGTTCTTCATTCAGTACTGGTAAATCAAGAGAATCTAAAAAACTGTTAATTTCAACTATACTACTCTCTGTGTTATTAGCATAAAGAGTCTTATAAAATGTTTCAAATGCACTCGACTATTATTATTATCATTGTTATTATAAGTGTTTTATACAGCCAATGCTTCTAGTACAAGGAAACTGGCTGGCAGCCTGACAATTGCATTACTGTTCAGAGTCACGGTTATAAAGATGTAAACTTTTTATTTTGTTACTTTTCCCCCCTTGTATTCTTAGCTGTCAATACATATTTGCTTTTAATCAGTCTTTGCACTAACTACTGATTTATCATAAAAGCTATATACAAAAACTGTCTAATGGGGATTTCGGTAAATTTAATCAGCATGTCATGCAGCTGGTTTACTTGCTATAGGACAGGAGAAGTTAGAGGGAAGCCCGCTAGCGAGCTGTTAGGTTTGCGGAGTCTGTCAACCCAGTGACGGAGTTTTTACCTAAGCCTGCATCCTCAAAAATGCCCAGTTTTGTACCTGACGTGACTACTTTTTTCTCGCAGCACCGGGTATGGTCTCTTGATACTAAGCTCTCACCATTTCATTGTCTTCTTCCTCTTAGAAACACTACTTGGACTTCTTCATAAAAGCCATTAAAAGTTGACAAAAACATCATATTTACAGAAGTACATGTAAATGTAATTATAAAACAATGGAAGTACAAAGTGTGGCTGCAACCATGCTAATATACAAGGTTCTACATCCTTGAACAATTGTACTTTTTAACTAGGGTTGTTACCCTTCACAAAAGCATTGGATAACTATTGGAATTGTTCAGTCTGAGAGAAAGAATTTGATTGTTTCTGCATTAGCTAGCTAAATGCCTAACTATCTAGGTCAAAAGGCATGATCTTGTTTTCCCTTTTCACTCATTTGAAAAGCCTTTAAAGGGGTAATAACTCAAAACAAGCCCCATATGTCAGGACCAGCCCGGCCACCAGGATTTAAGTACCTGAGTTCCTATCCTATAAAGGTTTCCCAGTGAATGAGGAAAAATAAGTGAAAATATTAAGTTGAGGATAATTGTAACTATAAATTGTAAATTGTAACTTAATTTTTTCCTTTAGGTCACCTGTGCTGGGACCTGATCTTCCTCCTGGGTTTTGCTGTGGAGCGTATGAAAACATTGGTGGTGAGGTTACCAGACTGAGCCCATTAGCAGTGAGTGAGAGGATGAGGATGGTGTGAGTGGACCCATGCTGGCAAAAGGTAAATTCAGGACACATTGGCTCAGGACTTTGAGCACAGAACAAAAAGGATGAAAGAGAAGGTGAAAGACACAAAACAAGTAGAATGTTTTTCTTGCAGCACATCAGCTTATATTTTTAGATTGGACCATGTTTGTACAGGTAACATCGAGATCAACCCCATGTGTCTTGCTAAATTTAGTCGATATAAATACTGTCAGATCGAATGTCATTTTCAGTTTTTGTGTGCTGAAATTTTGTGTAAAACTCGGACTTTGTACTTAGGAATGGTAAAGGAGAGATGAGAAACAATTTAGCCGAAGTTTTTATGTGTGGGGTTAACGTTTCAATTTTAATTGAGGTTTAACTAATTAGATTAATGGCATAACAGCCTGTAAAATTTGCATTAATGATCCCTTTGTACATCTGATTTGACTGTAAAATTGCTGTAAAATGCATTAATAGTTAAAAAGTATTTGCGTTTAAGTTGACTAAACTGAAAAAAAAAAACTGTCATTGTGTTGTAATTTTTTAACAACTCTTGTTTTTTAGTAGTGGCTAAGCGTAATGAAGGCAGTAGTAGTAACGAATGTGGACCTTCGGAGTCGCCATACTTCCATATTTCATTTACGCATGCGTGTGGCGGTTGCCCTGCTAGGGTTTTAACAGTCATCATTTTAAAATATGTCAGAAAAAGGAGAGGTGGATTTGACCGGTGCCAAACAAAATACAGGCGTGTGGCTCGTTAAGGTGCGTATACACTCTTTGTAATAACATTAGTTAATGGGATGTACGGTGAGTTACTAATTTAAACACGGCTAAAGCTTACGGTCTGGTAGCTTAGCATCTGCTGCTAAGTTATCTAACGCTGGCTAAGTTTATCATCTGTAAGCTAGCTCGGTTAAACTGGCATAGTACAATATTTTGGGAGCAGAACACACTATAAACAACTGATTTAATTAGATGCTATCACTTAGTCTTTACAGTCTTGGTAAAAACACCCCTAGTTAGAATAATAGCAGTGCAAACAGTGACGGGATGTACATTGGATAAAATCTTAAGATGTACACAACTAGCTTAGCGATTTAGACCAAAGTATGTGACAAAACTGCAAAAGTAACAGTTTCTTTTTAATAGTGGGAAAGGAGTGTAATAATGTTTATTGCTTATATTTTGTGCATGTGGACAGTTTAAGTATAAATAGTGTTTCTTCTTCCAGGTGCCCAAATACCTTTCTCAACAATGGGCAAAAGCGACAGGCAGAGGAGAAGTCGGAAAGCTCCGGATCTGCAAGTATGTGAAGTAACTGAGCATTTATAAAAGTAGTAGAAGCCAACCTGCAAAGTTTCTTATGTGTGTCATGTGACATGGGAACTGAGTCTATGTTGATCAATGGTAGGGGTTAGCTGAGGCTAACTACATGTTTAATAGAAACAGTATTTTGGTCATATGCCGTACATGTTAAATATTTTTTTAAAAAGGCCCCTCAATTGTATTTTCTTTTCTTGTTTTTTATTTCCAAGGAAAGGAAATCAAGGAAAACCAGAGGTAAGGATTGCTCTGCATCCCAGTACTCTGACATACAGCAATGGACTGTTTTAGTAAGAGCCAAAACATTAAATAATCTTGATGTGTTCACAGGTTGTTGCTCAATGTATTCATAATTGGGGAAACAAAATACATAGTTTGAATTTCAATTATTGTATTTAATTGTAGGGTGTGTATGGTTGTGTATGGATGGTTATGTACTACCAAGTGAAGGGAGTGTGTCGAGAAGATGGAAGGAGTATTTTGAGGAGCTCATTATTTAAGAAAATCAGAAACAGAAGAGGATGGAGAAAGGACAGTTAATCAATCGGAAAGTACAGAGGATTAGTAAGGAGTAAGTAAGGACAGCTTTGAAGAGTGGAAAAGTAGTTGGTCTTGGAAATGGAAATGTCTAGAAGAAAAGGCAGTGTACTTTTTGACCAGATTATTTAACACAGTCTTAGAGAGAGAGAATATGCCTGAGGACTGTAGAAGAAGTGTAATAATAATTATTTTTGAACAACAAGGGTGATGTGCAGCGCTGTAGCAATACTATAAAAATATGGGGAAATGTATTGAATTTGAAGCTAGGTTAAGAAGACAAGTGATGATCCATGAGCAACAATATGGTTCTGTGCAGAAGTTATCTTTGCTTTGAGTGTGTCGATGTAGAAGTATAGAGAAGGTCAGAAGGAGGGTACCTATGTCTTTGACAATCTGGAGAAAGCATATGATAGGTTTCCAAGAGAGAAACTGTGGTACTTTATGAGGAAGTCAAGATGTGACAGGGAAGTAAGTGAGGGTGGTGCAGGACATGTATGTTTAAGGCAGGGCAATATAGCCAAAAATATTTATCACGATATATATTTTAAAATTTGCAATAACAATATAACTGACGATATAATTGACACGAGACAAAGTACTTTACAACTCCACAACTTTATTAGTGCAAAAAAAAAACAACCCATCAATGTATTTTCACTTAAACAAGCAGCTGTTTTTATGTGCATTAAAGCTATATAAAAACTTTAACAGTGCAAATGCAAATTCCTTACTGACAGTTTAACCAAAAGGCATTTCCAGTGGAAATTGGCCGACATATCCTGAGCATAACCATGTATAATATCCACAAAACTTAAAAAGAGGTTATACACACACAATACGGTAATATTATGTTGAAGCACAGCACGTATCACTCCGTCAGGCTCCTGACTATAGTAGCCGTAATGCTCCGACAATCCATTAAGCAGTGCGGTTTCGTAACTTACGGAAGTCGTACTAAAACATTTTTTTTGACAGATTTTTGAGCGCCGCGTACCACATAAAATCAGTTCGAGGTCAGTAAACACAACCAGAATTCATACATAAGGCGCACCGGATTATAAGGGGCACTGTCAATTTTTCAGAAAATCAAAGGATTGATTTTAAGTGTGCCTTATTTTCTGAAAAACACGGTAATAACAACGGCCCGCTTGCATGCCCTACCAAAATTTGTGCTTTGGTGTGTATCTGACGGACGAAAGCCAAACTAGTTCCACACCACTGAAGTTGCAGCATTTTTACAAACCAATTCTGGTTCTTCTGTTTCATTCAACGATCCGCTTTCACCCTTCTCATTCGCCGTCGCCGCCATGTGCGGATGAAAACAAAGGCACTGTGCATGCGCGTTTTACCCTCTATTGCGATATTTCATATTCTTATCATTGCCTAACATTATACCGGTATTACCGTGAAGGTTATGATATGGCCCAGCCCTGTGTATGAGGGCAGTGGTTTTTTTTTTTTGATGTGATGATGAACAGGTTGACAGATGAGCTCAGGCAGGAGTCTCTTTGGACCATGACATTGTGATCTGCAAAGTAGAAAACAGGCAAAATAGAGCCTGGAGAAGTGAAGATGTGCACTGGAGAGAAGAGGAAAGAAAGTCAATAGAAGCATCATCGAATATGTGTGTGAATGATAGGGTGACAGATGTAACAGTGAAAATCCAAAGTGATAAGTGATAAGTTTAAATACTTAGGGTACACCATGCAAAACAGTGAACAAAAGAGAGATTAAGAACAGTTAGTGGGTGGAAATGAGTTTACAAGATTATAGCGACGTATGGTTTTAGAGACGGTGGAACTGTCAAAAAGACAGGAGGTGGCAGAGTTAAAAATGTTCACATTTTCATTGGGAGGATTGGAAATGAGTGTATCAGATCCAGTTTTATTGTCATATCACAGATTCAAGTAAAAGTTGGTGAAAAAGTTTATATTGCAGAGCTCTAGCTTAGCAGATCATGATAAAAGAAACAGTACGATCCAATGTTTTCTATATGTGCAAACAAAAAATAAGAGCATATGTCTGGCAACAGAATAATAATAATAATACTAATATTAATAAATCATAAATAAATAGAAACTTCATAATTTGTTCAGCAGCCTGATAGCGATTGGACAATGTCTCTTTTGCATCCAATTTCATTAGACTGAGGATCCATTTGTAGTGTTTTCCAGGCCAGGAGTTCTTACAGGTTTGAACAGGTTGTGGTTAGAGTGGTGACTCCTCTTTAATGATCCATTGGGCTCAGGCAGTGCATTGGTGCTCATATATCTCCTGGAGGGAGGGAAACTCAACTTCCATCATCACTCTCTGATGGGTGTCATATTCCTCTATGGTGCAGTTTCCATACCAGATGATACAGCAGAATGATTTCAGTGGAGCTGCTTTACAAAGACCTGAGATTGCTGGGGTTGGAGGTTGTATAGTGATTGTAAGGCCTTCATCACCATGTTTTTGATGTGTAATTGCAGATTGTGTTTACCACACTACCTTTGTTTCTTTTGGAGTTGGTTATAGTTTATAGACCTTGCCATATTCCTCTTGTTTGTCCACTGTTGAACTGGTGTCATGCACTAAGTTTTGGCATTGTGATGCGCCTCTGGACATCAGCTTGACTGGCTCTGATATCATCAGCCTGAAAGGCAGTGTTGCTGGCAGTGCTGCCTGAACCTTTTTATTAAGCTAGGGATACTGGAGGGGATAGGTTTGGACAAGCTTCTTTGAAACAATGTCATTAATGCAAATTCATGTACCTGGAAACTGCATTTCTTGTACTCAGTGGCATCACTTCTGTGAGCTCTGTTTACTATCTTATAAATGGCAACTAGATCCCAAGTGTGTAAATCTGTTCTGCTGCTAAAAATAAAAAATAATGTGAGTGACTATTTACAGGTGTCTTTCACTTTGAATGAAGAGCTGACTGTGATTGACGGTATAGAGGATAAGACGGTGTCTGCACCACGCGAACACCCGTTCACCATGCAGTCAGTGGGAGGTCAGACATTGGCAGTCTTCACAGAGACTTCATCAGGTGACTTTCTGTTTTCATCTACCACTGCTTTTTCTCTGCTTTCAACCTCTTTGCTGCAAGATGAGCTTGACCTAATTGCAATATCAGTTTTCTGTGTTAACTAATACCTCATTAGAATCACAGGTAAGTTGTGATTGGGAGATGGAGACGTCCATTTTGCTACTCGTTGTACAGTTTGCGGTCTTCATGCAGTTTTCCTGTTGCTTGCCCTTTTTTGTCTTTGTGTGATCTGAACTTTTTGTAGACTTTTCCTAGAGTGTCACATTGTCCACAGTCCTAACAGTGGGTACTCACAAGAAGTGTACTCTACATCGTGGATTAGTGGACACTCAGTGGAAAACAGTCTTTTGTCTTTATCCAGTTTAATTTGTGTTTGTCTCTACGTGTTTCAGTTTCAGCGTTTGATCGTCTGTCATTTGTTGGGGGTTGACATTTTCAGTTCACTGCCAATCAGCACAGACAATTTGGGAATCATTTAACATAGCAGGGACGCTTATCAACACAAATCCTTGCTGAATTTGGAGTTGATTTTGTGCATGGGATTGTTTGGCTCAGTTTGAATTTCATCAGTCTCTTTTGTTCTTTCAGTATAATTAGGTTTTCAATTTTTGCATAATTAATTACTTTGCCGGTGATCTTGAGCTGCAGTGGTTACTTTGGGACAGCATATTATATGTGTGTGCATTTTAGGGCTGCACAATTTAAATGGTTCATTGAGCGAGGCATTAAGTTTGAAGAACTTAGACGTGATCAAGAAGACAGCTGCAAAAGCAGTGAGAGGAAGTCATGAGGTAGTAAAATCTAAACATTTTAGTAGATCAACAGAAAAGATGAGAAGTGACTGTGTCTAATTCGAGAAAAGTGTATAGTTTAAATTAGAAAAGCAGTTTGGTAATATTTTCTTATATTTAGTTTCAAATGAGATGCATTTGTGCAGCCCTGCTATGCATGTGTATCAGTGGTGGGACAGGGCATCCGTCCTCCCTTGTTGTGCGGCCATGCTTGCTTTGCTCACGCGCACGCATTTGTATTTGCCAGAGATCGTGATGAGAAGCGTTGTGTAATTAAAAAACATTTTTGGTGTGCGACTAAACCCTGGGTGTGGTTCTTACTGTTGGATCCCTTCCATCCCTCGTATTTTTCATGTTCACCATCCCTCCCTCCCTTCCTGTAGGCCAGTCAGAAGAGAGATCTGATGGCAGCAGCTCAGGTTCGGGGGCAGGGACAGGCCCAGGTGAGTCCTCCGTTTACCTAGCAAGTGACAAAGTTGCACAAAGCAGCTCATGAAGTCAGTGAAGTGATTTAGGAATCAGACTCGAGGGTTTATTTTTCTCGTCAAGTGAAGTTTTTGGTATCACAGTAAAAAGCCATTTACATGCTAAGGAGAATGGCGCTGTGTGTAGTGACGATTGCAATGTCTGTCCAGTTGTGTTTTTGGCAGTTATTTGACCTGTGTGTGTGTGTGTCTGCATAATCATTCATTCTTCAAAACTACTTGTAAATGTAGCCAATTTTAAGAACTTTGTTAAATTTAAAAAAAACATTATAGTGTCAGTTTTCTATAGCACATTTCATTCATCACTTAAACTCAGTGTTATAAGATATCTTTATTGCCATTGCACAGTCATACATAGTACAAGAGTACTATGTAGTACAATGAAACTGGAAAATCGCCATATCAATTTATCACCATAAAAGATAAAAACCTGTGTAGAGCTACAGTACCTTAAGGCAATAAATATAACAAAATGTTACAAATAAAATAAAACAGAAGTTAACACACAGTTATTAAGTGTAAAGCATGATTTAGACTTCTGGAAGAAATCTACGTAGTAACTTACAACGTAGCAGAAAACTCCTCTTAACCATCATCACTGCAACTCAGTTGTGGCAGGCTGTGTTTACCTGACATGTGGCGTAGGGATAAAAGGAATTTCCAGTTGCTTCATAAGTTACAACCTAGATTTCCTGCAGACGCATAATTCAAATTCATGAGCTTGAGAATCAAAAGGGTTTTTGTTTTTTTTTTTAATGTAAACAATTGTTATTACAGTTAAGTGAATTTAAAAACTAAATCTAGATATAGAAAAATTGTTTTAGTTAACTGAAATAATAAATAAAGTTTTGGAGGAAAAAAAAATAAAACTAACTGAAATTATTTTGTGAGTCTTGTCTAATAAACTAATAAAAACTAAACTAAAACAAAGAGATTTCAAACAATAAAAAGTTAAGTGAAAAAAGAAAATCCTTTCAGGAAACTAAACTGTACTTAAAACAAAAAGTCAAAATGAAATAAAAATGTAAAAAAAAATTGAAAATAAAAACTATAAATGTGCACATGGTGGTACCTGACTATTGGTGAACAGACAGCTTGTCCGAAGAATAAGACCTCAGTAATAGGACTTCAGCACATTTAGATGTAATTCTGAGAATAGTTTAAAGATCTGCACGTGGTGACCTGACAGGCCTAATCAGGTTATAGACACTTGAGAGCTTTATTAACTATAAGAAGGGTTTTAAAAGATAATTCTGATTGCGAAGGAGCTTATTGTAAAATGCAAAAGCTCATATGTGAGTGGATTGATGTGGTGCAAAACAAACCTGTCTGATTCAGTGATTATTTACAGTACAGATGTGTGCATTTTTCTGACTAAAGCAGTAAGTGAAGAACTATTCTGAGCCTTGGTGAACAATGTAAAAACAGTGTTTATACAGAACTACAAGCACAAGAAATGTGGTGATTTAACAAGAATTAAGTGTGGCCAAAACACGTGTGCATGTATAAACTCTAATATTTACTAATTAGAAGTGGCAGAGGTTTTTGGTACTGGAAGCTTTTTGTTTTTAGTCTGTAGTTTGGGGAATTTTGAGTAAGAGTGGTTGAGCGGCCTTCGGTCTTGTGCACATAAATAGTCTATGGAGCACACAAGATTATTAGCTTCTTATGCATTTGCAATAGAAAACGGTACGTGCTGGCTACACTGAAAGCCGCTGCCTCGAAGGGCTGAGGTATCAAATAACTAATGGGTTCCTAGAAAACCAGGAAGGAGTTCTGTTAACACTTAAGCCAGGATTATACTCTCCGTATCCACAAGTCACTTTGTTTTGTTTTGGTTTGGTTTGTTTTCTTTGGGGGGGGTGTTCATGTCCGCAAACAATGGCATTATGCTGGATTCTACTCTGATGTAGTTTCTCATACAGCACCTAGCAAAGGATTTTTTTCTTTCTTGTTTCTAAACTGTTTCCACTTATTAATTTACAGCATTTGTTTCTATTCCTTCTCTCTTAAAAATATGCCATAAGTGCAGTGGTGCACATGGACTAAAAGTCTGTATCAAGTTTTTTAATTAGCTGCACTCTCTTTCAGATAAAATAACCTTGGAGGGAGTGGTAGTGCAGAGAGCAGAATGCAGGCCTGCTGTCAGTGAAAGCTATATGAGGCTGAAGAGGTGAGCATTTAACACTTAAAGTTACATGAAATAGCATGGATTGTCTTGTATCAGAATGTCTTAATACTGCATGCATGTGGATGTTTTACTAGAAATTCATTTATATTTGTTTCATCTATATTTTATACTTACCAGGTAAAGTACTTCTCCCTGTCTCTCTAACAGGTTACAAATTGAAGAGTCCTCCAAACCGGCCAGGCTGTCTCAACAGCTGGAAAAAGCTGTGACCAACAACTATAAACCTGTGGCCAACCACGATTACAACGTAAGAAACCCTATAGAGAAATCTGTTTATTATTACACTCACTTTTTTCACTTTTCACGTTAGATTTAGTTCACGCAAGAGACACAATTAACTGACATCTGGCCAAGAATTTTCTTGTTACATTTTACTGCCTTTAGTATGTTCTTAGTTGTTTTTGACCACATGCTCTACAGGATTCACACACAAGGTGACCACATGTCCCACTTCACATAGGACTTCCCAGCACGATTATTTCATGCCCCATTAAATATGCATATTTCATCAGTGCCCCATATTTTTGATTTCTAATTATAAACAAAATACGGGAGATTGGAGTATCACAAAAAACATACAGATAAAAGCAGTTAATATGAAAAAAAAAAAAAAGGAAAACCTATTCTCATATTAAAATTCTGTAAACTGGCCCCTAATTGTTAATCTTTTCACATGTGTTGACTTTCCATGGATATAAATGGAAAATGAAGGAAAATCTACTACATTTTTTAGAAAATGAGTGCAAATTATATATTATCTCACTTTGCTGTTAAATCTTTAGTCTTCTCTGACTAAACTTAAAGACAGACAGAGGCAAACAAACAGCTGCAGACACACTCTCTGCTACAATACAAGTCAATAAGCATTGTTTCAACATAGAATATAAAAGATGTGTTATTTTTCACTTTGTGTGACTCTTACTGTCTAAATCCCTTCAGAACGCATTAAGCAGAACTGATGACCAGTTTATCTGTTTGTGTACTTTTGGTATGGTTCTAGACAGCTTAAGTTGCTTTTCAGAGTAATAAATTTAGCATCAATTAATTAATCCCTTGAGATCTAATGAAGCACTTAAGAGATATTGTACAGTATTTCCTTATTGAATGTATATAGAAGTTGAGCTGTTGCTATGGGGGGCTAACTTTGAATTCTCAACAAGCAAATTTGCCAAGTCCCACACCTGATCAATTTAGATGATACATGGTCTTTTCGATAGCCCAGAGTATTATCAGTCTCCCATGCGCAGTAATTAGATAATTGTTGTTTAGCTGACTTCTGCCTGTTTTTGCTGCAGCGTGAGTATGAGAGGAAGAAGAAGGAGGAGGGCAAGAGAGCCCGAGCTGACAAGCAGCAAGTGTTGGACATGTTGTTTTCTGCTTTTGAGAAGCATCAGTACTACAACATCAAAGACTTAGTGGATATCACCAAGCAGCCTGTGGTAAGACTTGAGAGCTCGGTTATAACTCATTTGAAACAGTACTATTGGCTCAAAAAGCTACTTTTACATTTAGCTTTAATTCTCAAGAATATTATCTCATATTGTTTTTCTTCTCAGATTTACTTGAAGGAAATCCTGCGTGATATTGGCATCTACAATGTGAAGGGAACACACAAGAACACCTGGGAGCTCAGGCCAGAGTACAGGCATTACCAAGGCGAGGAAAAGACTGATGAATAGTTTTTGAATCCAAAGGTCAATACATGCTTTCCACTCAGAGGAGGGATTTCCTCTTAGATCAGAGCTTGGTTTTACCTGGTTTCTGTACATCAGGTCTGAAGATGCACTGGACGATGAGGTGGAGTTTTGCAGTCCCATCTCATTCTGTAGGAACAAAAATAAAGGGCACTATGGAGAAATCAGAGGGTAGGCCACTGCTTTTTCTGATGTGGTTCCCTTTCACAGCTTGAGTGCTCATTAGTGTTTTAAGAAGTAAAGGATCTATGACTTGAGGTTGAAAGCAGTGGATAATGTTTTTAAGTGTTTTGTATATCCAGAAATATGGGGTTTAATGCAGAGAGGACAAAAAATTTTAGAAGAGGAACAGTGTTACTATTGGTATAGGTTCCACTCAGATTTTTGTGACGTTTCTTTTACAAGTCCGTTTTTGTTTTTTTCTTCAATGAAACATGGCTCATCAGTTTTCCACACCACAACAAATTGGATCCACAATTTGTGATCTTTACTCCAGGTGTCTTCTTATAACCCACCTTTTGTATTATTTTAGGTTGTTTTATATTTGGTCGACTTATGCAATAAAGTTTTTTTTCAATAGAAAACTTGTTTTTTTAATTATATTTTCATAGCAGCCAGCTTAATACTTGATACAAAAACAAAAGCATAAATGTGAAACCACAGTGACGGCAAATCAGCATTGACCCAACACAGCCACCCACTTTGGTCTTTTCAGTCTTTCAGTTACTGTTGTCTTATCACTTCTAAGTAGTCTGGCCATTTTCCTGACATCAACAAGATGTCAGACCTGTAAATCCTAGAGATGGTTGTGGAGAATCATCCCACTGGACCAGCAGTTTCACTTAAAAAACAAAACAACTTGACATTTCTGATGATGTTTGAATTTCAGTAGGTAATCTGCATACCTAAATGCCTCGACTCATTTTGCGATTGGCTGGTGTAAAAAAAATAATTTACCAAGAAGGCAATATGAGCAGAGTACAAACATATTGAGAGATTGGCTGTGTTAGTTCAGCGAGTTATTTGTAAAGAAAATAATTTTCACTAGCAATCAAAAACTAACATGTACACTTGTGTCTGCATTTTTATTCTAAATACTAACAGAAATATAGCAGAAGTGCTATACTTCAGTGTGGACTACAGTAAAAGGCATTCAGTACATTTATATAAAACTGGTAATAGGTGGTCAGTTTGATATTACTCATTACTGACATTGACTACCCATATTGAAATTTATTCCCCAGTGACAGGTGGTACCTGCCTTTGGGAATGGCTGTAGTTCAGCTATATGGCAGCGCAGCCACCAGTCTAGTATTTTGAAAGAGAGTCAACTATAGTTACAATAATCCAAGAAAAATTCTTAATTGTCACTTTACAGTGACTTACTGATGCACAGTTTTGTGTATTGTAGGGTCTTTACAGTATGAAGCCCCATGAGGCAGGAGTTGTAAAGTGTTGAATACTTTCCCACAGACTTAAACTTTTACATTCACAAAAGTACTCATGAAAATACGGTTGAATAATTTTATTTAAATTAAAAAAAGGTCAGGTCAGGTTTATACAACACAAATCTTGGTGGCAGATGAAGACCTGCTATAAATGCAGCACTGAAACCACAACATGACAATTACAAACTTGCTCTTCGGTTTCTTTGGCAACAGAGAAAGTGAAGATGTCCCACTGGGCCAAGCTCCATTTGCTTTTTACAATCCATCCCACCCATTATCTGTAAGAAGGGGTAAAATAGTAAATAAAAAGATTAGAAAATGTAAACATCCAACTGCATAAAGATATCAGCGATCCTGCAATAAACACGGTCTGTCTAGAAACCACTACCCTGTAAATCTGTCTTGAAAGCGTGTGCAGGTATTAATGTATTTAGTGGGTGAATACTTAAAGCTGTTAAGTCACACCACGTATCCCCATGTGAATCCAACCTTTGACCATTCCTAACAAGCTTAAAATGTACTCCTCTATTCAATCTGTGCTGCTATAAAAATAAAGCAGTCAGAAAGCGCAAGGAAGGCTCAGTTTAGCATCTCTATGCAAACCCAGAAGCCAAAGAAGTCTGCTCCAGGTCTATCAGTGGATGCAAATTCATGTACAACCCCAGTTAAAACATTTTAAGCGCTCACCAGTATTCTCAGCGTTTGTCCACAGCTCATCAGCCTCTAGCAGCTCTGGTTTTAAGGAGGAAAAAAAAAAAAAAAATTATACATGATACAGTCTCTTTACAAGAATATGTAATGAAGGTTTTTGTGTGCTGGCATGTTAAAACAAACAGTTTATCCTCCCTTCTTCAATCTGAGACGCCATGGAAAAGGAGCGATCAGAAAGCGCAGGGACATTTAATATTACATCTAAATGTTATAACCCAGGAACTCACAGCAGAGAGCCCAGGCTGTCAAAGATGTGGTTCGAGGACAGGCTTGGTCACTTTACTAAACAGTAGCAAAGTCGTTACAATGTAAACGCAATACATACATGTTCGCACACTGCTTGTCAGCTGTCGTCTCAGGTCATGTAATAACACAGCTACTGGCATCACTAGTCCATCATGCTGAAACACATCAGTCATCCGCAGCTGGCTCATACAGGTATTCATCCAGCGGGATGATCTGCTTTAAAAGTGCAAAAAATACGTTAAAAAACGCTTTAACACTTAATCAAGGTCAGAACAGGTTTAGCAGATTTGCGCATGGAAAATATTAGTTACAAAGCTCATGTTAGCATTAACATGAGCTAACTAGCAATAATGGAGCACATCCGGTGCTATGCTAAATCTGGTATCGTTAACGAGTATCCATTAACCCTTCTTAAAATCAGCTCTCTCTCATGGCACGAGGCATCATATTTAGCCCCGTGTTACTGCTCATTTCGCTCACTTAGCCGTTAGTCTAGGGTAAAACTAAGAAGCCGGGATTATTTTGCACAAAATATTTTCTAACTCGTGACACAAAATGGCTCGAGCTCATTTCACACGTGTCCGTTGATTCACCATAAAACTCAACAGAACAGACGTCACTAACTTAGCTGTCTTTAACTCGACAGGGCGCCTGAATATACTTACAGTAGGTCATGTCGGGTAAGGTGAATGAACCGCCGAGGTTACGCATTATAAAGTTCACAAGAACGCCCTTCACTTGCTGCAACACAAGAGAGGACAGGCAGCGAAAGGACTGCTCTGAGGGTATCGTCCGGATTATAAAGGATGGCGGTGGCGGCTCATTGTCGCCCCCTTGAGGCCGGTTAGGAACTTGTAATTTGCGCTGTCGTCCCCTGGTGTTCAAAATGGGTCACGGCATGTATTTAACGTAATGTCCGAGTGCGCTGCTTTGATATTCACTCCAGCTTCCTTAGAAAATTACACGAAGTTAGGCTACTCTTAAAATAATTATCAAAAACTAATTTCAATGAGTTTGAGCACAAACTATTATTAGCTGGCGTAGTATGAGAGATGTAGATTACAGCGAATAAGAAAAAATAAAAAATGGCAGTTTCATTAAGTTCAAACATCAAAATGGGATAAAGACACGAAAAACATAAAAAGATAGGATAGGATAAGGATATATCAAATGCATAGACAGATTTCCATCAAATGTGGAACACAGGGCCAACGCGCATGTGCAAGACGACCCCCTTCTCCCATCATTTTCTGGAGGTGAAACACTTCTTAATTGGACTCCGCGAGTTTAAATGCTCCTCCATCAGCTTCCTGTGGATATATGTGAGGACATGGAGGCGTCAAAGAAGACTTAAGAGCAGGTAATCTGAGACTTAATTTTAGGATGCTAATTTTTTTCATATCTAGCTTTCTATAATAATTCGTGCAAACTATTTGTTAAAGACTAGATCATGGCATTAAAATAAAAACACCATTTAAATGTGGCAGCTGAATTAAGAACTATCAGCGGGGGTAATGTTGTCTGAATAATGTGCCCCTAATTCAAATGAACATTTAACTTTTTTTCCCTTCCACAGTCAGTAGACGGTGAAGCAACAGCCCAGCTATGTTCAGAGCAGTTTTTGGAAACAAGAGAGATGGAGGAGGAAAACGAGGGGAGAAAAAGAGCCAGAGGCACTCAGGTAGAAACAAAACCACTGGAAGTACCAGTGAGGCAAAAATGAGGCATGCATGCTGAACAAAATAATATTGCAACTTTTAGCAGATATTTTTTTTTAACTGAATGCCCCTTTTGTTTGGAGGTCACAATACTGTAAATGGAAAATGTATGTTATGTTGTGCACACTCAGTCTGGTGTTGTTTGATGGTAATATTCAGGTTCTCTCTTCTCTTGGGTGATTTAAGTAGAGTCATTTCAATTAGCCTAATTCATCAGTGTGTTCCGTCCTTCACACAGTGTCCCGGTGCTTGAATTTAAAGTGTGTCAGACAAAGTTAGAGTGGGTTAAGCAAACATCCTGACCTACTAAACACACGTTGAACACCAGAAGAATTTGTGAGTCCAGCAGATGTATCTGTGCACTTGGCATGAGGCTGTTGTGTCTCCTGTACATAAGTTCAGTGTTCTTTAGGATTCTCTGTCGCAGATGAAATGAAGCTGTTTGTATTTTAATTTTTTTATTTTAAAAGTGTACACTTGTCAACTCGCTGCAGTAAAGATGTGATTCCTGAGTGTGTTGCGGAGATACATAAACATAAGTAGAGCTGGGTATTAGAGCAACCATGTTGCCCATCAATATTTGATAGTGTGCTCCACTGGGTAGAAAGAACAGAGAGGCTGATAGAGAACTGTGTCAGTCTCATTAAAATGATAAAGTGTGTTTACAGTACACTGGCTCTTCTCTGATCATTTGCAGAGAGATGCCACTTTCTGCCTCCTTCTTTAAAGCTTGCCATTAAAAGGCTATGATCATTCCACACTTTCAGGTATTATGCAACAGCATAATAGATGAATTCATAGATTAGGCCATGCAGTTCTGACTACTTATTTGGCTAGTGGTAAAACACACTCATTCAAAGAAGAAGGTAGTAAATGGCTTAATTTTGCTACAGGGCAAACTATGGCAATGATATATAATCAGTATATAAGTGAGTCTCTCTAATCACATGGCTTTGGGAATTATGTCTCTTTAAAGGCTGTAATAAGAGTGGATATGAAAATGATTGAAGTATTAAGAGAGAATAACTGTAGCCAGTTTAATGAGCGTGATCCCAATTCTTTAAATAGATGATCCAGCAATGCCAACTTTCCATTACCTCACTGGGAAATATGCCTGGAGACACGATGTGTTTGCTGTGTCGCAGCCTTCTGTGAGACATATTTAATAGGCTTATCCTCTTCTTGTGATATCCTAGATCTACTGTAACTGCACTAACTCTGCTTTTACCTCAACACCTGCCCACCTCTGTCTTCTCTCTACACCCGCCTATGCGTTCCACGCAGGTGACGAGGTGTATGCCCACAGCACCTTGCAGAGAGGCAGCGGCCAGCACGCCTCTCACTTCCAGGACCGCGATGGCGGCTGCACCAAAAACTCAGCAAAACAGAAGAGACTGACCAAGGGCGTGTCCATTTCTTTGCCCTCCTCCCCTCTTCTCCCTCACCAGGCCGACATCGTTCCCTCCCAGTCGTGCAGCAAGTTCCCAGGTGGGTTCACTTGAGATGATCATCCAAACAAAAGCATGGTCTGGATGTGCTGTATGTAACTGAGAGTGACAAGGAGGTGTGCGTCAGGGACTAGCTGCAAAAATAACAGCATGCTTTCACGGGTTTGCCTTGATTAGCGGGGATCGTCTGTGCGTTCAGCTGTTCCATACATGTGACAGAAAATCCAAGTGCATACAGACCGTGCCTCTAGGGCTCAAAAGCATGTTGACAGATTGTCAGAGTAAATAATTAAGTGAGATAACTTAAGGCAAGAAACCTCAATTAGGTGGGTCATTTTTGAAATATTGTACTATTTTGGATCAATGTGGATCAATCAAAGATATTAAGTCACATTTTTGGTCACGATGAAAGAGAAAATAAACCAACCATTAATTTGAGGCCAGCTTATTATCACATGCATCACATCTACTGTTGGCATGACAAACAAAATGTGTTTTTACTTATTCAAACAACTGTGAATTGGGGCACACGTTAGCCGACAGACTGAAATCCATTTCACGTGATCTGTGTTTGATTGTTGCAGAAAAGCATTGTTACCTGGCATTGCCTTTTCTCTTGATTCCCATATTTCCTGTCAATCTGTCTCATCAAAGCTTCAATAAACCAAAAATGACAAAAAGTGCAGAAGCAGAATCACGTGACGTGATTCAGTTATGTGATAAAGAAACTACGTCCTCTTTGAATTCGAAGGTTTTACGTATCAGGATATCCTTTTAAAAATGACCTTGTCGTTAGCAGATTATAAAATAATTTACACGCAGCAGCATCATGTGTTACACTGTGTATTTATTTTTATATAGCAAAAACTGAGCCAGAGTGCAGGAGCAGTGTGTGAAAAACTAAGTAAACCCCATGATTCAGTAGCTTGTAAAACCACTTCTACCAGCAATAACTTGGTATGACTTTATCAGGCTCTCACATTGTTGGAGCAATTCTGTCCCAGTCTTCTTTACAGCATTGTTTCAGTTCATTGAGGTTTGTGAGCATTTACTTGCAGACAGCTCTCCTGCTGCAGTATTTCAGTTTGTTTGCAGACTGGGCTTTGACTGGGCCATTTCATCATCTCGATTCTTTTCTTTTTTAAGCCATTCTGTTGGAGATTTGTTGCTGGGCTTGGGATCATTGTCCTGTTCCATGAACCAGTTTCAGTTTTAGCTGTCAGAATGGTTTCACATTTGACTCTTGAATACTTTGGCGTACAGAGGAGTTCATGGTCAATGACTGCAAGGCGTCCAGGTCCTGTGGCTGCATAGCAAGCCCAAATCATCACCGCTCCACCACCGTGCTTCACAGCTGCTATGAGGTGTTTGTGCTGATATGCTGTGTTTGGTTTTCTCCGAACGTGGTGCTGTGATTCATCTCCATGTTGGTCTTATCTGTACAAAGGACATTGTTCCAGAAGTCTTGTGATTTGTTTATATGTAACTTTGTAAACCTAATCTATGCTGACATGTGCTTTCTCCTGTAGACCCTTCCCAACAAGTCATGCTTATTTAATCATTTTCTAATTGTACTGTCATGAACTTTAACATTTAACATGCCACCTGAGGGCTGTAGAGTCTGAGATCATGCAGTACTCAGTTCCTCTGAGTGAATTTGTCAGGGATGTCCACTCCTGGAAAGACTGCCCTGCATGTTTTCCACTAGTGGTGTTCGGTGTAGTATAATCGACTTGAAGGGCATTTATTTAAGTGCATTTGATAGCAGCACCCCCTGCTAACAGATGCACTTCCTATGGAAGCACTAAAGGTCTCCTTCACAAGACTGCTACTGTGTTTTTGCCTTAGTTTATGTTACATAAATAATGACATATTGTAATATTTATGTGATGTTGTTCTTCTGAGAATGTATTCATCTACTTTACTTTCTTCTCATGATACGTAAAACCTTAGAATTTAAAAAAGGTGTAGTTACTTTTTACGGATTTACTTTTTCAATGTCATTAAAGTTACACTGTGTTAATAAAAAACTGTGATTTATATTAAGGTACCACTTAACTACCCGTAAAATGCTAATGCTCAGTGTATGCAAACTGGTACTTTCAAATTTTCTTTATTGTTTTTGAAAGCTGAGTTGTAGGTCACAAAGCAACCTGCTTGTATATACTGGTTAATGTCAGGTTTAAGGTGAGCAACTCTGTACGTACAGCATTCTTCATAGTAGGTTAATCAAAAGAAATATTAGAGCACAAATTTTATAGTATCTTATACGGAAATTTCCTTGATTTGCATATTCTTTTGTGAATTTTAAATATTTTAAAGCTTATAAATACATGGAACAAGGAGTAAATATTTTCAGTAGTAATAATCTTAAAAAAAACCTTCATGTTCTGCGATATTTTCCATATATGAATCCATCTAAATTTGCTGCATGAAAGAAAGTTAACTTTACATTTACTGACCTTAGAGCGAACACCAGGTGGCAGTGTGCTGCAGTAAGTACAGCCATTCAAAAAAAAGGTGCTATTGCATTTCATTACATGCAGCACTGCCTTGTTTTCCCACTCGAGCAAATATGAGATTGAAAATTGCAGTAAGTGAAAAAATATATCTAAATCTATATTAGAGTGTCATGGCTTTTGTTTCTTTGGCGATCAAATGTTGAACGGTATGTTAGACTTCCGAGTGTTTCTGAGTTGATTCACATGCGTGATTCAAACACTAAGAAGCCTTGAGTATTATTTAAAAAAAAACATGTCAGTGTACGCAAACATCTCATCCTCAAACGGGCTCCAGTGCTGAAGAATCTGCACCTCAAAAAACCCTGAGATATTGCATAAAGTGAGACACACCCACACACATCAGAGTGCACCGCTGTCCCTACCACACACACACACACACACACACACACACACACACACACACACACACACACACACACACACACACACACACACACACACACACACACACACACACACACACACAGATACATTTGTGGTGTTAATGTATTATAGATATCCGCCCACAGTCCAGTGAATGTTGCACTGTTTGTATTCATGGCTTACACTGTATACATTCTTCTTTATACTCATGGGACACAATTCAAATTCTGCACCACAGATCTCATCTGAGGAGGCTTAATTTCTCTCTCTCGCCCTCCCTCTCTCTCTCACTTTCTTTCATATCCCTCCCTACCTCCACCCTCAATCCCTCCCCCCTCCCACCCTGCCTGCTCTCCCTCCCTCCCTCTCCCTTCTGCCTCTTTGCTGTGGCCAAAGGACGGGTAAGGAGGCTGGAGTATGTGGATGGCTCTTCC
The DNA here is from genome assembly GCF_051167445.1 of Perissodus microlepis. Classification (NCBI taxonomy): domain Eukaryota; kingdom Metazoa; phylum Chordata; class Actinopteri; order Cichliformes; family Cichlidae; genus Perissodus; species Perissodus microlepis. Next base: position 26,151,038 of record NC_140461.1, read on the forward strand.
AGCGCAAGAGAGCCACTCGTCTTTGCCTCATGCCGTGGCAAAGCAGACCACAGAGGTGAGAACGGGAGCGTGTGGGCGTGGGTATAGCATCGTCGTGTGTGTTTTGTTTTTTTGGCAGGTGTTGATCAGTGGAGTTGAATGAGAATAGGGCTATAGGTGAGAGAGAATGAATGAGAAAGAGATTCAAGAGAAAATGAGGGCAGGTTAATTACATCTAAAAGGCTTTGCTGAGTTTTTTTCCTCTGTAAGATGTATATAAGGACAGTGGTGCCTGTGTCATTTTCATGGGATGGCTGAGAGTGGATTTGTTTTATCCCAGTTTCTCTTGAGTCGTTGCCCTGACTTCTTTCTATGTTGCTTTACACAGTTAAGGTTAGCAATAATGGTGTAAACACTGACCTCTCTGCCAGCTTTCTCTGTGTTTCTGGCCATAGGGCTACCCTTGGGCTAAACAGATTTCACGAGGCATCTTCCATCCTGGTTGCCAGGCACCTCTCAGCTTCCCGTTTCCAATGGCAACTGCTAGGTGGTTTGATGAATAGAACTGGACATTCGGTGTGTCCTCATGTTACTCCAGATTGGATCGCAGTGCACTGCTGACTAAATGCAAAGTTTTCCCTCCTCCCCCCTCGCTGCAATACACATCCTGCCAAAATCTTCAGCAGATGCCCAAGCTGTGAAAAGAGTACCAACAAAGGCTACACTAAAGAAGGCTGTAACTGGGGCACCTTCCAAAACAAAACAAAACAAAACAAAAAGCAGACAAAAAAAAAAAAGACCACACTTGATTCTCAGAACTGACCCTTTTCCTCTCAGGGTTTGACTTGTGTTTTGTACACAATTTGTTTGTCTGTAAGAGTGATGTAGTGTCTTTAAAGCGTGAGAGTGAGCCAGAAAGAGAACGACTGAGTGGACTGAATGTGATGTCTAAACGAAAAGATATTTGCGAGGAGGAGTGAGCTGTTCCTGTAATCCGTGATGTCCTGTCATCCTGTTTATATGCCTACTCAATATGCATGTTACTCAGCTGATAACAGCACACAGATGAGGTGCGAGAATGAACGAATGTATCGCTCGTCCGGGTAAAGCGCAGAGACGCGAAAACTGTTTACTTGCTGAAGCAAGCATGGACCTTAAAGGAGCAGGGGTTGGAGGTCAGAGCATAGGGGAGCCTTAAACAGTGATAAATGAATGCTGCACATGGCCTTTGTCAGCCAGTCTCTAGGAACGACAGTGGAGGCAGAGCCGAGGCACTCCTTCTTTCTGCTCCAGAGTCGACGCCGAGCTCATTGAAATTCACAACCCGTCTCTTAACCGAGAGCACCTGGCAGGCGTGAGCACGGGCAAATTCACAACCTCACACAACCTCTCGCTGCTGCTGCGTCAACCCGGGGACTGGAAAGCCACTGTTTGTGCATCCGTAATCAGTGCAGCTGGGGCTACGCTGACCTGTGGATGCATACATTTCTTGCAGTCCACTGCCTGATGCTGCTGGGTGGGGAGCTCTAAAAGGGAGCTGTGCTCAATCTGCAGCATCAGTTTGTCGGTGGCTTCATTTGGCCCGCTGTGTTTTTTCATGCTTGTTAATCCCTGTGTCCCGAATGTGTGTATGCTCCAGACCTCCACGTGGAGCCACAGCCTGGCTCCTCCCTCTCTAACCAGGAACTAATGACCAGACTATGCTTCTTATTGGGAGAAACAACGCCCGGTACTGCTAGCTCTCCTATGGAGGACAGGAGGGAAAAGAAGGTAAGGCCACATATTGATTAACTGGCCCCATACTGCCATGGCATAGAAAAGGAGAATGGATGGTGTAAAAGAAAGACAACCTTTCGATTGCCCTCACGATCTTCTTTAAACATTTGAATCAAACTTATTAAAGATAATTAGACTGCATTTTAAAATGCAGTTGCACAGAACTCATTGTGTACTGTGTGAGTCAAATCACTCTGTATGTATTTTGCATCATTATTAATTGCTTTGCCATGTGTCCGCATGGCTTTTATACTCAGTGCCTGATTCGTTTAAGCTCTGTGTATAAAGAGTTATTGTTTGTGCGAATGTCTTTCGATCTTTATGCCTTTGCATGCTTCAGCCATGGCCCATTTTCGCAGCCTCATTCCACCACCTGAGCTCCAGATTCAGTCAGTTTCACAGAGATAGCAAAGCTCATATGAGGAATGTGGGTTGTCCTGGCTAAGATAGATGAGGCTTTGGTATAAAGGGAATAACAGTGAGCTGTTTAAACTCTGCTGCCTTGTCTCCATACGTTCTCTGTGTTGCAGAAAGGTTGCATCAGTAATGAAGAGACCTGAAATGCACGTGATCAAATGAAAGGATAAAAGACTCCTTTTTGTTTTTTGTGCCCGTCTTTTAAAAAAATGTGAATTCAAACATTTTTCAATTCTTACTCCCTTAATTGGTAAATGCTATGAATTTTTATATGATGTAGACATGTATTTTTAAAGACCAGTGGAGAAATTCAATAGATTAAAACCATTCATTAAAATGTACGAGTTAGAACCAAGACCCCTTTGACAACCTAAAGAACAACGTCACAGTCTTTCTTATATAATGTAACTCACCGCAGTGCTGCTGTAGTGATGTGCACGTGCTATTATGTGTGCATATGTGTTTTCTGTTCTCTCAAAAGGTGAGTTTAAACGTTGAAGGCTTTTTTATTGATGGGTATGATAGAAGATTTGTTTTCATTATTGCATCCATTTTTTCCAGCCTGGCTCTTAGCTTTGTAAATTTTTGCACTATTAACCCCTTAATGTCCAATGTATCATATTTTATACATTTTATACAGTTTTTCTTACTTCTGCATCATAAATATGATTTTTTTTTTCCTAACGGGAAAACTCAAATTCCACAATATGTTTTTAAATGATAAACTGCAGAAAAATTCTGAATGTAACAAATATATAACAAATTAAAACTCCTATATTTAAGGTTTAATTAACACTCAATTTAAAAAAATAAATAAAATAGAAATTTTTGGCAAGTATTTCATGGTGCAGGCTTTAAAGGGTTAAATACTTACTTCCCGTGTTATAGTTATTGCATTGGCAAGTATGCGAAGTCAGGTCTGAGTATCTTGAATTTACTCATCAGAGGTGACTTAAAAAAAGTTGCGTGTTCGAAAAGCGAGTATAATACTTGCCTCGATTTCCCTACTTAAAATTTGCCGTTTTAATCAGTAACATCGTTTAGACCGATGCCGTGATTTTTTTTGCACTTTTTTGTCTTTCCTCTGTGTGGTACATCGCAAAAAACCCCAGAGCGTGGTAAATTCTGAATGTCTGCAGTGATTGATTTTAGTTTTGACGACAGCCAGTCATCTTTAGAAAAAAGAAAAACTGGGAAATGACAGCAAGGATGAAAATAACTGGAATTATCTTTTCAATTCCCATCTGCATGCACGCTCAAACATATTCACTCACTATTGCAAATAACGCTGCGCAAGAAGGCCAACAGTGTCACGAGGAGTGAAGTGCTGTTAAAAGGTTTGAAATTGGCACTGCTAATTTGCTCCACTTTCAACATAGAGGAATTTCACTTAAACATGCTCAAATATTGTTCCACAGAGCCTTTTTTCCACCTTTATTTATGGCTTAACTTTTTCTAACCCTTTCTCTTTTTTTTCTTTTTTTTTCCCAGTATGATTCCTCTGCTCAGGGGGGGAGTCCCAGCTCCACCCTGACCTGCAGCACAGCCTCACCCTGCTCAGAGAGCCCCTCGTCCACCCTGAGCACCAGTGCGGGAGGCCAGTCTTTGCCCCAGCCTTTACCCTTACCTTCTCCCCACTGTGGCTCTAGCAGCAGTCCCAGTGGAACCCTCTCTAGCCCTGCATCCAGCCCAGCCCCTTGCCCTCCTTGTGGACTCATGACTGGGAGCAGTCCAGGGCCTCCATCTCAAAGCCCCACCTCAACGTTGGAGAGCAAGGATAGTGGAATTATAGGTGAGAGCTGCTGCTGCTCTGTGTCTCCAGATGGTATCTGTTCATATTACAGGACTTCAAATTGTGGGTTTTTTTCTTCTTCTTTTTTTTTTTTTTACACATAGTGACGCACATCCAACCCAGACGCCTAGTCGTGCATCATCAGAAGTTTAAAAAAAAAATCGGTTAGCTAAACACACATGGGCTATAATATGGAATCGGAAAATGAAATATGACTCTTCTGGTGTTTGCCACACCTTCCTACACTCTCAAAGTTAGGGAGATGCAACATCACTATCTATGTAAAATGTGCACCTCTACCCCACAGCCAGTTTCTCTGTTTGTCTGTGCCACTTCAGCCTTCAGGCTTCAGCTCCCTCCTGTCAAAACTGGGACACTGCTGTCTTTGTTGCTTACGGGTCTGATTCTCCCAAAATAGGACACTTTTTTTCTCTTTAAATAGAGTTTATATTTATAGTTGAACACAAAAAGGTAGAGGGCTCATCAAGTACAATGAAACTTATTGATTGATGACTTGTGAGTAAAACAAAAAAGGGTGTATTTCATTGTAGATTGAGTAAATGTGTTTTTGATGATGTTAAAGCTATTGCTTAACTTTTTGTCTTTAGTCATTTATGAGGATGCACATGCCAGATGTTGTTGTTTTTTTTCTTTTCTTGGCTCTGTTAACCATATTTTTCTTTCCGCTGCTCAGCAACAATCACTAGTTCTTCTGAGAATGAGGAGCGCAGCACCTCCACTGAGGGTCTGGGTAAGGACGAAGGCCCAGAGGGAAGTGGCGGCGTAATGGGCCATACAAATGAGGACCGCCATCCCAGGCCAACCAGGGACAATCTCACAGCCCAGCCAGATGAGGCCTTACCTAGAATGGACATCATGGAGCCCAGAACTCCACCAGCACCGAAACGGCCCCTCCCACAGCACCACTTGCACAGCACCTCCTCTCTTGCGCTGCCCCGTCCAAACTCAGTGGCAGGTACCCAGGTTCTCGTTCTTTCTTATTCTGCGAATTAAGAAGCGGTTATGACTTTGAGAGCGATTTGGGATTGTGCACCTTCTCAGCTGCTGATGGATTAATACGTTTCATATCTCCCAGTTTCATATGAAGCTGGCTGTCTATTAGCCAAGCTAAGGGAATCTTAAGGGAATACAGTTTGGCTAATTACTGCGTATTTCCTAGGGTCTTGCCGTCACCTCTAAGTTGCTAGTCAACCAACAAACATTCCAGGAAGTAAATTTTCCCGGCCAAGAAATAGTCCCACTCATTACCCCCAACACGCATAAAAGCAAAACGTGCCATTTTTACACCTCCATTCTTGCACACATTAAACAAATGATTCATAATTAGTGAGCTAGTGAGTGAGTTGTTAAAAGATGGCATTATACTGTAGATGAAGTGGGCTAATGAGAGTATGAATATGGCAGCTGTGACCCGAGTGATTAATTAATGGACTGATTAATATTGACTGAATAGCAAATTGATTAAGTTGATTGTTAACTTGATACTCTCAAACTGTTCATGCAATGCAGTAGAAGCATAATTTAGAAAATGCCTGTGATGCAGAACTGAACTTCACTGCACCGTGTGCTGGTGCTCCACTTACCACAGAGGCTGGATACACACAGTGAGCAGTACCAGTTAAAAGTCCTGGGAGGCCTCTAGTTGTCATAAAAATACCCCCCCTCCCTCTACAGTCACGATCTTTGCTAATGCATGTGGCTCTTTTTCTTCCTTTAGATGTCAGTTCATTTGTAGTGGGAGCAAAAGAAGAGATTCCCTAAGGAGTGGATTCACAGTAACGCCTGCCAGTTTCTTCTGTCAGCTGGCGCTTTCATTTAGACACTCTTGATGAAATTCAGTATCAAGATGAAACAAGCTGCATGTAGCGGTTAGGATTTTACTTCATCTTCATGAACGATTAGACATAGAGGAGCAGGATGAATATATTTATATATGATATACATAATAAGACAAGAAAAAATGAAATCTAAAACTTAATTTAGGTGTTTAACGGCGCATTAGTGTCAAACTGTAGACAGATGCAACTTGTGATAAAGATAAACTTATGCTCCGGTTAGATTCAGATAAAAACATTGAGTTGCATTTTGCATTCAGCCACAAGTAATTTTTATGGAAATGTTCCTCACAGCTTTATTATTAACCACCAGTTATACATGAATCCATATTTACATGATAGCATCACACAGTTGCTTCAGATTTGTTGGCTGCACGTCCATGATGTGAATGCCCCGTTCCACCAAATCCCACAGGTGCTCTATTGGAGTGAGATCTGTTGACTGTGGAGGCCATTTGAGTCCAGTGAACTCACTCTTATGTTCAAGAAACCAGTTGGAGATGATTGAAGCTTTGTAACATGGCTTGCTATCCTGCTGGAAGCAGCCATCAACAGATGGGCACACTACGGTCATAGAGGGATGAACATGCTCGGCAACAACACTCAGATAGGCTGTGGTGCTGAAGGATGGTACTAAGGGGCCCAAACTGTGTCAGAAAAATATCACCCACACCCTTTCACCACCATCAACAGCAGCTTGACCCCTTAACAAGAAAGGATTCAGGCTTTGTGCTTATGCCAAATTGTGACCCTGGCTTCTGAATAGCTTCTATGGTGGTAGCAGTAATCAGAACGCATCAGACCACGCAACATTTTTATAATCTTCTATTGTCCAATTTTGGTGAGTCTGTGTGACTTTATTTCTCTCTATTATTGTAGGGTCTTTACATTACAATATAAAGCACCTTGCGATGACTGTCGGTGTGGTTTGGCTTTATATAAATAAAGTTGTAGCCTCAGTTCTCTTCTGACCAGAGTAGCACCTGGCGTAGCCTTCTGCTGCTGCAGATTAAGATATGCTCTTCTGCATACCTTGGCTGTAACAACTAGGTATTTGAGTTACTGTAGCCTTCCTATCAGCTTGAAGGCGATTCTGCCATTACCTCTGGCATAAAGAGGACACCTTTTGCTCAGAGAACTGCTGTTGCAAACCAGTGTAAATCCTAGAAATGGTCATGTGGGAAAATTCAAGTAGATCAGCAGATTCTGAAACACTCAAACCAACAGCAATGCCACATGTAGAGGCACTTAAATCACTTTTCTTACTCATTCTCATGGTCAGTTTAAACTTCAGCAGGTCATCTTGACCACATCTACGTGATTACGTGCCCCCACTTGCTGCCATGTGATTGGCTAATTAGATTTGTGTCTAAACAAGCAGTTGAACAGGTGTACCTAACAAAGTAGCTGGAGAATGTGTAGATTTGAAGAAGTATAATAGCTAAGAAATTAACAAAGTTGCCAGTGTTGTAGCATGAGCATAAATGTATGCAGCTCTCTTTCCTTTTACATGGATCTTGCTACTTTATGATGTTGAAGGTCAATCAATTCAGACAAGAGACTCCTAGAAAACAGCTAGAAGCATCAAACTTTAGATCATGGGTTGGATTATATCCACAACTGGTTATAAATTTGTCCTCATCGCATCACAGAGTTTACTGTAAACATCCATTCTGTGAAACTGTAGAGAAGTGTGTGTGTGTGTGAGAGAGAGAGAGAGAGGCAAGTCAATATGCATTTGTGATCTTTAGAGAGGTCTCATTGTCTAACTCTGGCAAGTGAACACATGCAAACTGTCTGTTTTAGACTCTCTGAAGTTTATGGAGCTGTGTTAGTACTGAAATGTGGACCTAAGGAGCAGCTTTGGGGCTTGTTCTGTAATTTGATTCGTTTTCAGCAGAGTAAATGGGAGTCTCATGTCAAAAGTTTGAAATTTGTTCAGTCTCCAAATCATTCATGCTTAAAAAAAGCTGAGTAACTCACAAACACAAGAGACATCTGTAGACAAAAACAGAAATTGTATCTTTTCTGTGCCCATGCACGTCTGTCCTGTCCACCACTGAAAGTGATATCTAAATGCTGCTAGGTCTGACCCTACCTCTGTGGCTTCTGTTCATTCAGACATGATGATAAAGTTAATGGATAGTAGTGCACGACTGATAGAAGCTACAAAAAATGTAAGATGCATCGTGTGTAATGAATATGAAGTCCATCCATTAGTGTATGCAAAGCAGCAAGATTTAGTAGTGGCAGAGCATCACGTAGCAAAGAAATGAAAAGAATATGTAGATTACAGTCTGGGCATATACAGTCAGATCTATTCCAGTGCAGATGCTAATGTTTAATTGTGCAATTAGTCCATACATAATTTAAAGTCCAAACCAGAGCTAAACTTTATCACCATTTGTGACCATCTATCTGTTCCTATTAATGTGATCGTAGAGAGAATTTGCAGAATGGATGAATGGAGTAGCTTCTCACACTTTCCAAAGATAAATGCTGATTCTTAGAAGCAGGAGGGCAGGCTAGATTCAATAAGAGTTGGCTGCTTCATTAATCTTCTGGTGGACTGAAACCAGCGCCATTTTGGTGGGCAGCGCTGCGCAGTGTGGTGGCTGTCGGCGCAGTGAGTGCCTAAAGTAGTTTGTGTTTTTGTTGCAAAATCAGACACTAAAGATGTATGAGTGAATTAGCTGCATCAACTACTTGTGCCTTCAGCAAATTTCCCAGGTACCTGTCTCTTCTTAACACATAGTCCATGCTTTTAAATGTGGTTTAAGATGTTTCAGTGGCAGTGGATCAGAGTTCTTTGTTTTGTGAGAGATTAATACTACTGGCTAACAAGGATACTGGAGCATCATGGTTACGATAACAGAACAGTACAGGATGTTTTCTGTAGCTAGCGGGATACTAGGAGAGTACATCCTGTGCTGAAGATAGTGCCTTACTTTACTGTAGTTTTTTTCTTCTTTTTTTGGAGAGTGATCCAGATCCCCACTTTAAAGACTTCTTCTTCTGCCAGTGCGCTGCCTCTCTGCTGAGCTTTCTAATATGCAGCCTGGTAGCTTTTGCTTAATGTTGCAGTGAGCAGTTAGCTTAGTTTGGCCAAAAGAGTGGAAACAAGGAGAAACAGCTTGTGTGGCTCTTTCAAAAATGAGACTATTTACAGCATCGTGGTTCATACTTGAGGTTGATCGTTTTTAGCACCATACTAAATCCTCTTTGACTGTGTAAGTTTCCTTCCTTCCCTTCCCCCCTCCTTGCCATGTGGGTGGTATTGGAGAGTACATTTGCCTGTGGTTCTGGGTCAGGTTTGTTAGCTGGGCACGTTTTTTACAAATTTGGCAAAGAATCAAGGTCTGATTGCAAAACTGAGTAACATAAGTGTTTAAATTAGCTGCTTCGAATGATATTAAAACTCCAGATCAGTTTTGTTTTTTACCTTTTATTTTTGTTGAGAAAAAAAAATCAAATTTTCACACAATTATCTGTTGGGAGTTAATAAAACTCTTAATCTGGCAAAACAAACAAACAAAATGGTATATGATGTTTGTGTAATTTATCTAAAAAAAAAAAAAAGAGTGTAAAAAGAACAGTTCACTTTTGTATTATGGGTTAGATGATGGTCTTCACCAAGAAATAGTCGAGCACATGACTCACTATAAATCTTTTCCATTTTATGAAATAGATCGTGCTTTGTAATGGCACCCAGCACACTTCTTCCCTTCCTGTTCATAAAAGTCTTGTCTTGCTGGGCAATGAGGGTCCATAAATTGGATTCAGACATCATGCTCTGCCTCTAAAACAATCTTTACTTAAATATGACCGTTTCAAAAATTCATATTGGGAAAATGAGAGAGAACGCCATAACAGATTTTGGATTTAACATTAACAGAAACTTGGTCTTTCTAAGAAGCTGAATTTGAATTCGGTACATGGTGTCATACCTGGGGGATGTCACACTGAAGTTGGATGAAAATGAGTTGGGGTTTTTCAAGTATTCAAGCTTTAATATCAGTGAAACCAGTAACCTGACTTGAACCGTTTTAAAGAATGTTATGTTGCTTGTATATGAGAACCTGTACATAAAGTATCAGTCCCCTACCTGCAAAACTGGACTTCCTACAGACCCCCAATAATCTCTCAGAGATCAGAGATCCAAATATTTTATCCAGATATTTTAGGGACTTCAAGCATCCATCATTCTGTGTTAACTTCAGCTGCACTCACGAGAATCCATATTCACAGAGCCACAGTACCTAAAAGATTTGAAGGACCTATCTGAAGCAGTTTTCCAGATAATGGACTTTTTCAAATAGCCCCTGAAAAAACGATGCCAGAAAAACATCTCAAACCAGCTCTGCCTTCATCTCTTGAAATCCTTTGTTTTTTTGAGAAAACTAATGAAAGGAGGGACCTGAAATCTTTTCTTAAAAACTACTAGCATGTGCATCTTTACCCTGGATGTTTTTTTCCAGGAAAATCTGTAAGATCACTTGGGAGGCATTTGACGAACACACATAGAATGACCCATTTACATTTTCAAGTGGAGAGCTTCAGAGGTGCTAGTAGTCTGTTTTAGTTACTGTTAAAAAAAACGTTAAACAACTGGCTTGGCTGTGTTCAGTCATTGTGACGATCTAACTAGCTGTGGATCTTGGGCGGTTGGACCAAAAATGGGTGTCGTTGCCTTGGTACCACTGTATGTGTGCATATTTCCTGATGTCATTCCTCCACATCACCCTCTTGCTCTTCCTCCTCCATCTCTCAGGTCATGAGAAGGCAGCAGCTAACGATCACCTGCATGTCATTCAGATTTTCACTCTATGTGTTTATCCATGTCTTTTCATTTAATCAATAGTTATTATTAATTTCTGGCTATCTTCCACAATTTTGTCACGTCTTCCTCACCCTCAACAAACAAATGGCTCCCCCTTCCTGAGCCTGGTTCTGCAGGAGGATTCTTCCTGTTAAAGGGACGTTTTTCCTTCCCACTTTCGCCAAGTGCTTGCTCATCTGATTGTTGTTGTTGTTGTTGTTGTTGTTGTTTTATTATTATTATTATTGTAGGGGTCTTTACCTTACAAGACAAAGCACCTTGAGGCGACTGCTGCTGATTTGGCGCTATATAAATAAAAGTAATTTGAATTGAAATATCAGTCTTACGTTTGTCATGTCCATGGCCGAGTTACATCAAGAATTTGTGACTTTATAATTTTCTGACACACTTGATATCAGAGGAAAATCCTGTGAAAATAATTTAAACCTGGCATGATATTTCCTTCACAGACTTATTTTATTTTCTGCCAGAAAGCAATTAAGAGTAGCGATACCTTTAGGGTTGAAAAGGCTTTTAAACAGGTTCTAATGAGCTGCTTGTGATTAAATTGTGTAAGTAATGCCATCAGGGACACTGGAGGCTTGACCTTTAAAGTGATGAATGATCAAAGGGGGCTATAATCAGCTAGACTTTCATCAACAGGGAACATATAGATGGTCAGTGAGTGTGAGATAGGTTGACCTGTCAAACCGTCCAAGAGTTTCTGTGTCAACCTGGCTGAAAAACATGTTTTAACTCTTTAACTGTGTCCCCTCAGCCATTTGGCCAGGTTGTCTTTAGCCAGCAGTCTTTCTCATCCCACTCCCACACCTCCTTCACACTGTTTTTCTGCAGACTGTGTTCCATCCTCTCGCTGTGGATGTTCTTTCAATCCTCAGTTTTCACCACTTGTGTTCTTGCTTGATATTTACAGTCATTTTATGCATGTTCTTTGTCCTGAATGCTCCCTCCCGCTTCTGCAATATCTCATGCTGTACTCTTTCACAGTATACTAACGGCTCATCCCCCACACAACTTTCTTTTATCCTAATTGCAGTGTTCACACCGCGATTGATATTTGTTGATCCAGAGAGCCCATCATTGTTTACTAGGGAGTCCAATGAACAGGTTATATGTGTTTTTGATGAGCCTGTAAATTAGAATATCAACAGGCCTCGGCAGCTTTCACCCACACTCGCTCGCTCACTCTGCTGCTGCAAGCTGATGGACACATGTAGAGATAGTAAACGTGTCAGAAAGGGATCTGATCAGCCAAGTGTGAGCTGTATCTACTGGAGTATTTTCAAAGAAGCAAGCTCAGTGTGTCTTTCTCGCTGTTCCACAGAAAGCAAAGCGAGCGATGGTTTGGCAGAATGACATGCAATAATGCAAGATGCAAATATATTTTACATTGTTTGGCTCATGTCTGAGTGTAGAGAAGTTTTTGATTTGTTGTGTTGAAGGATGCTGCAGCCAGGATCCTCAGGATGTGATTAAAACTTCTGCTTTAAAGCCTGTCAGCCCATAACAGTGCAGATCTATGCTGATATGCTTTCTCACATGCTCTGAAATTACCAGTGATTTCATTTAATGTCATTACACGATTAAAGGAAGTTAATGTCTTGCCCACTGCCTAATTTATTGGTCTGTGTACAGTGTGCAACGTGACTTGAGCCTTTTTTTATTCCTCTCCAAAGGGATTAGAGACAGCAGTAATGCCAGATTTTCAGATTTTACAGAGGACTTTTTTTATTTACCAATAACAAAGAGCAATGAATGAATGACATGAACCCGTCTGCTACTCATTGAAAATAAATTCTTAAAATAACAATGGATTCATTTCCCAAGCCATGCAGTTTTTCATTGTAAAATATATATGCTATTTATTCCTCCAATAGCAGACAATCCAATAATATAAATAGGAGCAAAAAAAAAATACTGCATAGAAACAATACTGGAAGATGGCAAAGGTCGAGCACAAGCACTTGTGCCTGCAGTGGCTGTAATCTAGTTGATTTCCTGTCTGGATTTGTGAGCCACTTGGATTAAACGGCCTGATGTTAAAAGGGGAAAATAGAAATAGGAAGAGCTCGAGATTAGACTGGAACAGATTCTTCACTTTTTTCTCTCCAGCTGCTCTAAAAACAGACAAAAACCAGGCTTTACACTGCACTATTTTAATTTTTTATTTATTTATTTTTTTTAAATTAAGCAACATTAAGTGAGTTACAGAAATGTGCAATTAATTATTAAGTTATGCAATTCATAAGAATAAAATATTTTCAGGTATGTGAAACGCTTACTTGCCTAGATGTACTTTGAAAGTGAAATTATTTACAGGGACAGGACAGCAGACGCTAATAACTATTTGCTTTTGCTGGCACTCGAATACGTTCGTATTGTTTTGAGATGCGAGACAGATTTTGTTGTTTTGTTTTTTTGCTTAAATTGCAGAATCCAGAAGTGACTTTATTTTTCATGAGATTAATCATTCTTATGATCCTTTGTGAGGGTCTTTAACAGTTCTTGCACTGTAAGAGACCCTCACATAACTTAAAGGACGCGACAGTCTTTCACAGTCCAAGTAATGCAAATGTCGTATTCAGGTGGTTTATGTAAATCTGTGTGCTGATGTTCATGCAGAAACTGCACTGTAAGGGCACGCTTCCTCCAAACTTCCTCCAAGTGGACCAAAAAGTGGCATAATTAGAACAAGTCAAAGTCCCTGATGTCTGCAGCTGTGTGCATATGCAAGGCAGTATATGCAGGACAATACCAGTGAAAACATCTCTCATATATATATATATATATATATATATATATATATATATATATATATATATATATATATATATATATATATATATATATATATATATATATATATATATATATATATATATATATATATATATATATATATATATATATGAGAGATGTTTTCACTGGTATTGTCCTGCATATACTGCCTTGCATATGCACACAGCTGCATATATATGTATATATATACATATATATGTATATACATATATATGTATGTATATACATATATATGTATGTATATACCTCTTTTGGGTCCAGTTCAGTTTTAGTTACTTGTGTGTCGACGGGTTTTCTGCTGCTGGACTGAAATGTGTAGGGATGTTAAGAATTATTCTTTCCTTAAATCCATCAGAAACCGCCAAGCTGCTTGATGAACTCGGTTGTGTCTTACAGTCGGGTTCATTTGGCAGCTCTCGAACAGAACTGCTTCACTGACAACAAGAGGTACTATTTATTAATGGACTGTTGTGTCAGATTGCATTACAGTGTGCTAGGTCTTCTATTTCTCTTGTTTCTCTGTTAATAATCCATAGAGATGTATCACAAATACACTGTTTATGTGGAAAATCACATTTAAGGAACTGCAAAGCGCATACTTTCTTGTGTTTCACAGTGGGCTAAAGACTACATTTCTCAGAAACTGCAGATGCCTTGCTGACCTGTAAACTCAGTGGTGTGAGTAGGTGGATGGATAGGCAAATGTAGGAGTAAAGAACTCTATCTGTTTTGTTATTTGCCCTTCAGTACAACACGTTCTCAATTGTATGTGTCATGTTGGCTTTTATGTGGCTTATTTGGTCATTAGAGGAATGCGTGTAATCCTGTTATTGACAGCTGATACATTTTTGCATTACAGCCGGCGACGTGTTTCTACTGATTATCACAAATTTGGTGTCCTGACGCGTGAGACACTATGAAACATTTGGTCATTTCAGACTCATGTCAGCTTGATATTACAGGATGTGAGAAGAGCTGTTTTCTTCTCTTCTCTCTTTTCTCCTCAAGGTCACTGAGCACGTATCATTAACAGCAAAAATTGTTTATATTTCCTGTCTCCATGGATACAGTAATTGACTGGAGTTTCTGCAGTATGCATGTGCATCTTTACTGGATCTCTCTTTCTCTCGCTGAATTCATCCGCCTCCCATTCTCTCCTTACAGCAACAAGCTCCACTCGACTAGAGGATTTGGGTTATCTGGACAGTCAAAGGGCTACTGGGCACAGAGGCTCTGTTCGCAAACACAACACATCTGGACGCACAAGTGATGACTCCAAAGGTATTTTGTGAGCAAGTACAACTGCATGCAGCATGTAGCCACCATAGACTGCTACTGCATACCACTGGGTTGCGGCATTTTGTAGCCCCAGCTTCTGAATCCAGAAGTGGCCATATTTAGAGAAGGAGGAGAGTGGAGTCATCAAGTAATGCTAGCCAGATTAACAAGGTGCTTCTATAGACTATAGACCAGGGGTGTCAAACTCAAATACACAGTGGGCCAAAATTCAAAACTGGAACAAAGTCGCGGGCTAACATTAATATTTATTGAAAAAAAACCCTTCCTCCAGATATAAGAATGAATCTTTTCTTATGGACTCAAATAAGTTTTGCTGGAAAACTGAATATGGAACAAGCAAAGCTTAATACTAAACAATATATACATTAGCTGTATAATACCAGTAGGCCAGCTCTAATAGTAATTTGGTATGGCTTCGTGGGCCAAATGTAATTAGGCTGCGGGCCAAATTTGGCCCGCGGGCCAGAGTTTGACACCTATGCTATAGACACACTACTTGCTAAATAACATGTAAATAAAGTCCTAGAAATTTAATGACCATAATTCAAGCAACTTCTTAGGTGTCTATTTAGTATGTTTAACCACAAGCAGTTCATATTATTTGTCAGATTATAGCTATAATATTTACCCAAAATACACTCCAACGCCACAAACACAGTGAAAATGTCCCTTCATTTTTCAGTAATGATAAATGATGCTAAACACACTCCCAATGCAGTAAACGTATTCCTGAATAGAAAAACATACAATTAAGCACTATCAGTCATGGATTGGCCTCCCCAGACCCTGGGCCTCAATATTATTGAAGCATTGTGAGATCATCAGCAGAGAAATAAAACAAATGAAGCCAACATCCAGCAAAGAATTTTGAATTTCCTTCAAGAATCCTGGTGAACTATTCCTGAAGACTACTAAAAGAAATGACAGGAAAACTGTCTAAGAGTTCAGACTGTGTAGAAGAATAAAGGCGGTTAGACCAAATATTGACTTTAAGCTCATTAGAAATGTACAAACTCTTGTTTTCCCTAATAAATTCTGTTATTTCTATGTTTTCACATTTAAATAAATCAGTGTATATATTTCCTATTTTCCCACTAAAACATAAAGAAATGAGTTGTGGCTCAAGACTTTTGCACAGTACTGTACATGGGGTGATGAGTTCTTACATACTTACTTACTTCGATTGTTTTCTCTCTATCCAGGCCGATTGGTACCATTCAAACAAGCTGACATCATGCTAAAACCGCTTCTATTTGAAGTTCCCGGCATCACCACGGAAACACCTTTCGTTGGCCGGGATTGGCTCTTCACACGTCTGGAGGAGGTCCTTAGAAAAACACGCAGCTGTGAGGGACGCGGTGCTGTCATTGTGGGTAACGCAGGATCTGGCAAGACCGCCGTCATCTGGAGGCTAGTGACGCTCAGCTGTCACGGCATGCGTACATCACTGGGAGGTCCCAGCATCCCTCACAGCCCCGGCTCCTCCCCTAAGTGTAAGAGTTTTCCTTTTTTAAAAAAAAAATTCAGAGCACTGTAATTTGTTTTTGTATGCATCTGCAAGGACTGGCATAATTCATAGAGTATCCAGTACAGTCTAGTAAAAGTGCATTTTTTTTATTATATATATATGTATGAAATTTAAGGAAACATCACTTTTTGAGGAGTTGGTAACTAGGTCAAACACTCTTCTTTCAAGTTCTCCCCTGAGGTTTCTCTGCTGATTGCAGTTGTGTAAGGGGAGTGAGGTTGTTGTTTTCCTCCTTTCATGAGTGGCACGGCTCTTTTATCTGAGGAGAGGAAAAAAGAAAAAGATTTTGCACATAAATCCGCGTTACACACTGTGACATGCACATTGTTTTTGAATAAACTATGTCACTCTGTGCGATATAAAAATGTCCATATATGCACCTTTTGACTGATTTCAGGCTTTTTCTGTTGTACAATAAGAAGCATTGTTAAAATTACGGGCTGAGAAAACAGAGCAGTGTAAAAAAAAAAAAAAAAAAGCAGTGTAGCATTCATTTTTCAGCACCGTTGCATTATTTATCCACATCTGCATTGTATGTTGTCATTTTAATTTAACTTTAAGACAGCGTTAGTTAGCATGAGCTCAGAGAAATGCAGGCTTTGCTCAGTGCCAAAGTTTCCAGTCTATCTTATGCGCTAATGAATTGCAGCAGTTTAACTGTGTTTCTTTATAGGCTCGTGACATTTCTTTGCTTACACCTGAGAGTTTGTTGTTGTTGTTGTTGTTGTTGCTCTGCATGGTGTGCAGGTGGGGATAGGCAGGGAAAAGCAGCCTCCAAGCAGCCGGCTGATTCCCATCCCAACCAGGGCACCGTTTCAGGCACAAGCGATAGTACACCACCGAGGAAGGAGGCTGTCAGATCCCTGGCTGCCAGGGTAACTCAAAACACACACGAATGCACTTCTAGTACTTCTGTATGTGTGAAGATCCTCAGTTACAAATGTTCCCTCATAGTGCATATTCTAACCTGAAAACAATAGCTCCACACTCCAGGAGTGTGCATTTTTGCTCTCTGGGGGAGTCGGATGACAAGATTGATGTCACTGTCAAACCATAAAGTCGCTGAAGCATAAAAGAGTGGGAAAAAGGGGGAAATGCATAGTCCCAAAAACTGCCACCATCTCTCTCTGGTACCTTTGATCCACATGAAAATGTACACGTCACAGTTCATTTCTTTACCAGGTTCATGTGCTATACCGTACAGCCCTATGGCAGACCGCCAACCAGTCCTGGGTGTTGTAGTGCGACTGTGACAGCTTGAACAAGCTCCCGCCTCCCCACAGCGCTGAATAAGACTGGTTATTCATCGCATTAATTTTGTGATTTTTATGTGTTAAAAAAAACACATAAATATATATATATATATATATATATATATATATATATATATATATATATATATATATATATATATATATATATATATATATATATATATATATATATATATATATATATATATATATGTGTATAAATTAATTCAGCAAAATGAGCTCAAATGTGTCATATTCAGCAAACAGGTTTGAGACTTGTATCAGTCTTTTCGTCTACCTGCAAGAATACAGGTTCACATTGACACTTGAACCACCAAAACTACTGGCTTATTAACTTAAACCTAATTTTAATGTTGGAGTGACCTATAGTTTACCCAGTTTAAATGTGCAGCGTTTTACTCTAGTTCCCCTAATCTCACTGTCTCTATCCAGTAAAGGCAAAAAGCCAAAAACCGTACATTTAAATAGTCATAAAATGAATTTCAACCCAAATGTTATCCACCAAACAAAACATTCTGATGTTCACTCCTGACAATGATAGGAGATTGCATACACATATAGCTGAAGAACACACTCATTTATAGCTATTTATCCTGTTGCTGAGCAGACTGCTGTGACTCACCTGCAGGAGAAAATTACATTTACATCTCAGGAATGCCTTTAGATATATATTATTTTGTCATGGTGCTTTTGGTAGCCCAGTTCTTTCTTGTTGTTGTTGTTTTGTTGTCACTAGATTTGTAAGTATGGTAATATAATGCAACATCTCAAACAGTCCTACGGAGAGCTATGACTGTGAAACAGCCCTTCATAAAAAAGATCGAAGCGATAAACACAGAAGCAGCATTGTTCCTCCTTTTTTTTAAAGAGCTGCACATTTGTGACACAAAATTTTAATGCCAGACTGTTCCTCTCTGTTTTTTTGAACACGCGCAGAACATGCTGCTGACTGCATCACATAGATGACATGGAAGCTTCTAAATTTACTAACTTGGCCTCAATAAGAGTTTCCATGGGAACTAGTCAGACTACTTGTGATGGTGAAGATGTTTGCTCAAAAGTAAAATCATTGGTAGCATTATATGTGAACCACTCATAGCCTAGACTGGCACCTTAACAAGATTGCACATGTTTATGCTTCAGCAAAACAGTTACCATATAGCTGCTGGGTTTTTTAAGTCACCTTTATTATTAGTGATGAAATGAATACTTCTTTTTTTTTTTTTTACAGTATTTAGTGTGTTTTAGAGAAACTATTTCATAACTCAGCCACCTTTAGGATTTCTGAATACATTTATGTGTGTTTATATTTAATTATATTGTGTGCTTATAGTCTTTGATGCATTTTTTGTCTCCCTGTTGCAGATATGAGCAGATAATACAGTCTGAATACACTGAACAGCATCTGAATCTGTGCTGTAGTGTTGTTTCCTTTCCCACAAATTGCGCGTCAGTCAGTTTTGACAAAGTTTAAAGAAAACTGCACCGCTTTTCTTTGACCGAGTCGGAATTCAGTCAAAGTGAAAATCATAGATGGACATACATGCCCACACTCAGCAGACTCTTTACACGCCTGAAGGGTAGATGTACATACATTTGTTCTGAAATCACAAAGAAAAGACACTTGTTTTAATTTCAGATCATGGCTCGTATTCATCACATTTAGTTTTATTTCTTTAGTTTCAAAATATTTAAGATTATTGTTTTCTGCATAGGAATTAACTTTTTATGATTGCAATTAACCAAAATGCAAGAAATGAATAAATAAATGCATAAGTAATAATCTTACTATACAGTAAGTATCTTACTATATTGCTCTGGATGAAACTTGCTATATAAACTGCCTAGAGTACCAGGATTATCAACATCTATATAGCTTTGACGATTTTTTTTTATAACATTCACAATTTTTATAAATTATTTAAATTATGTGTAGCAGATGACATTGTGTGTACGTTGGTCTTTGTAAACACATTTTACGAAAGTATTTTTAGTGCAGTGGCACTGGGGATGTTGTCATGCACATAAGTGTCCATCAAGCAGTGACACTAATAGTGCCTGTAATTGATTACTTGGTCTCATACAGTGAAAATGTTGCTTGCAAAGAAGAAGAGCAATAAATGTGTTTTTATTATTTATTTGTTTGTTTATGAACAGCTGTTTTTGCCATTTCACTACATACAATGATTTAATGAAGAGCAACAGAATGACATGATAAATTAACATACATGTCTTTGTTTTCATACATAAGCAAAGCGAACAAGTGTGAACTATACGATGATAATAATAATGTAGGTTACAGTTATATATAAATATATTTTTAAGTACAGATACAAAATGAATCCCTGCTGGCGTGTTCGTCTTTTCTTCAAAGTTTTCTGTGTATTGGATGTTTCTGGGCTGAGGAGCCTATGAGCCACAGGTGTATAGCCCCCAGCCAATAACAGCATGCAGGGTGTGAGGACATGGTGACCGGGTTAAATTGCTGTTTCTATGTCTTCTCTCTCTTGTTCTATTTATCTGTATGGGGGAAATATGCTCTTGCTCTATTTTTGCAAAAAATAACCACTTCTGCTCTCTGTTTCTCATTCAGCCAATTTTGAATACAGTGTATAACCAGTAACCCACAACTAATGCATATTACACAGATAGTGTACAGAAACTGACAAGATGCCTCAGAAGTGACAAAAATGGCCAGGAGAGCTTTTTGGAAAGTTTTTAATAGTGCAAAAATCTTGAGATCTGAAGTTTTTCTTTGGAGTAATGGCTGAGGTAAAAAGGCTGAGGTTTGCCAAATTACACAAGAACGGGACTGAGTATAGTCATTTTCAGTAATGACATTTTTGGTTCAGTAGAAGCATATCTGGATAAAAACAAACAAACAAACAAAAACAAAAAAAAACAGTGGGACACAGTCAGTCATGGATTGGCCTTCCCAGAGCTCAGACCATAACACTCTAAAAGCAGTGTGAGATCATCTTGACAGAGAAGAGAACAAAAGGCAAAATAATCCAAAAGAGGTCTTTGATTTCCTTCAGGAATACTCCAGAACTATTCCTGAAGACTGCTTAAAGAAATGGCAAGAGAGAGCCTAAGATTTCAGGCAGTGTTTAAGAATAAAGGTGGTCATGCCAAATATTGACTTTCATGCTATCAGGGAATACTCCAGTTTCCCTGATAGCTGTATTTCCATGTCTGCACATTTCAATAAATCAGTGCACCTATTTTGCATTTAGCAAGATATAAGAAAGAAATTGAGGGGTGGCTGAAGACTTTTTTTTTTTTTTTTACAGTACTTATTTTTTCATTAAAACAAGAACCAGCTTCAATCTCATGTTTTGGCTCTGTGCACTTCTACTTCAACTGCAGATACTGTTTGTGAGATAAACAGATACAGATTGCAGCATTTGTCACTTTTCACCTGCTTCTCCCTCCTTCCAGGTGGTCGCCTACCATTTCTGTCAGGCCGACAACACATACACGTGCCTGGTGCCGGAGTTTGTGCACAGTGTCGCCGCCCTGCTGGCCAGAGCGCCACAGCTCGCTCCATACAGGGAGCTGCTAATACAAGAGCCTCACCTACAAAACACACTGAGCTTACGTTCCTGCGTTCAAGACCCCATTGCTGCCTTCCGAAAGGGTGTCCTAGAGCCCATAGCCAGCCTGCGCAAGGGTAATTACACACATACGCACACACTCTAAGATAAATGGGATTTAAACATTAAAAGACATTTTAAAGATTAAAATAGCTTCCGTTTCAGGGTGGGCTGTTAATGACTCCATGATGGGCTCATTGATGATTTTTCCTAGTTAAGGTCAACGATTTGAAACACTGTAGAGTGTGTAACAGATTCTTGGTCATTTGCATAGGAAAGTGGGAGGATGTTATTTTGTCTTTGTAATTTGTGATTCCAAGGTCACAAAATACTTAGAAGAGGCTTTGAATGTTAGAGTTAGGGTTTCTCGTGATACAATCAATCAGACAGATGGATGTGTTATTATGGCCGGGCCCTCCATGCAGTCTGAGTAGAGAAGTGTTTTTCTTGTTTTCTTTTTTATCTGCTCCATCTCTATAAACCAGGTTGGAAAAAATGGAGAGCACTTGTGTGAATGTGAGTGTACTAGACCTAAAAGCCTTGCAGATCTTTTTTTTTTTTTTTTTTTTTGACAGCTTAGGTGATGCAAAATATGATGGATATGTCCTGTTTCAAGCTAATAAACAACAATGGCCTCTGACCTCCTTTCAGTACAAAATAATCAGTATAGGCAGGTGGTAATTTTCTCAGCTGCAAAACCAGGATGCACCAGTCTTCTTCATACGCGGCATAAATCTTTCTTAGAGTTTGTATGTTGTGGCCTTTGCAAAGTTAATGATATAGACACTGTTTTATTATTTACTCTGTCTTTTTTATGTGTGTAATCAGAACGGAGGCTACCTGAAGAAGACTACATCATTTTGGTTGACAGTCTAAATGAGGCTGAATTTCATAAGCCAGACTACGGGGACACCATAGCCACGTTCATCACCAAAATAATCCCCAAATTCCCCCACTGGCTTAAGTTGGTGGTCACAGTCAGGACAGGCCTTGTGGTGAGTGAGAATATTTATGTCTGAAACACAGCACATGTCACACATTTTCCAACTTATCTCAGGTGGGGTAGCTGTAGCTCAGGAGGTAGAGCAGGTCATCAGGCTGGGGTCTACCACACCAGGCAAAACTCCAGGTGTGCAAAGATGCCCCTGAGACAATCCAGCACATAACAACAGGGTACAAGATGCTAGCAGGCAGGGTATACATGGAATGCCATAACCAAGTGGCCGGCATAGTATACAGGAACATCTGTAGTGAGTATGGCCTGGAAAGTAAAAATGGGGTGCGCGTCCTAGAGTGGTCGAGAATGACCGAGCTAAGATCCTGTGGGACTTCCAGATAAAGACGGACAAACTGGTGATGGTTAACCAACCAGATATAGTAGCGATGGACAAGCAGAGGAAGACGGTTGTAGTGACTGATGCAGCTATACCGAGTGAAAGCAACATCAGGAAGAAGCAAGATGAGTAGCTTGAGAAGTACCGAGGGCTGAGAGAGGAGCTCGAGAAGTTTGGAGGGTGAAGGCAACAGTGGTCCCAGCGCTCGGGACAGTGACCCCTAAACTGTGCAAGAGGCTCTAGAGATCCCAGGAACGACAGCCGAGATCTCTGTCCAAAAGAACGCAGTCCTAGGAACAACAAAGGTACTACGCAGAACCCTGAAGCTCCCACGCCTGTGGTAGAGGACACAAGCTTGAAGGATAAATAGTGGGGGAAAAGTGGGAAATTCTTTTTTTAAACAAGAATATTCTCAGAGGTCTTAAATGTTTAGTGACTCACGACTTACTTCAAAACAATACTCTGGCAGTATTAAATGACCACAAGCCAAGAAAGTTTGGCAGGGCCTGGCTATCAGACATCTGTGTTTCTCTCCTTGGCCCCACCCGCTCAGCGATTAGGATGATATCATGCATATAAAAATAGTTTTTTAAGAGTATCACAGTTGGCTGAGATGAATAGGCAATATATCTATATGTATACATATATATTATATATATGTCAATTTTCTTATTCTATTTTTTTATTGCCTCGAGTTTGTGGAATAATATGTGTGTGTCTTTGGATAAAAGGGTCAAGAGATACTGCAATTTACACAATTAATCCTGTTTCTAATAAGACTCTGAGATCATAAATAAAGTGACAAGTACCATAATTTTCCCATAGTTTACTATACAAGTGGACCATTAGAAATAATGCAGCGTGAGGAACATCTGCTTTGGCTTCACTTTTCAAACCTGGAGGCTACATTCATTTTTTAAAAATATCCAATCTATGGTGATACCACTGGAACCAGTTTAATTAATATTTAAATGGGTGTACCTCACTATTCATCAAGCTTTAGCTGAAAAAAGGCTTCATCCTTCTTGATCACTCCGTGAGGACTTCTTATAACATGGATGAAAGTATATTTATAGACATTTACCAGATACTGTATAATTGCTAAATCGTACTGTGAAGTATCACAGCTGCTGTTTCTGAAAAACAGATGTTGCTTTTGAATAATTTAAAACTTATTTTCTAACACTTCAAATACAGTTCCATGTGTCTCGTTTGTAGCAGGATGTTTTGTGTGTTTTACTTGTTACTGATCAGGTGAGAACTCTTTAACTTTAACTAGGCAGAAATCTCCTAACCTATGCAAATTGAACTATTTGTATATCTGGCAGTGTGAGTTATTTTCTGAGTGAACTAACTTTTTAGATTTCACCTTGGCTCACACTACGCAAATGACAGAGGTATTACCAAATCCTGCTTCTTTTGTGTTTGCTCCCTGTACACACGGTGTAGTTTGATGTTGTGCTTTCACTGCGTTTAGTATAGACAGTGTGACGTTTGGCACGGTCGGTCTCTCCCGTCTGATGTATTTTCTCAATCCGGTTGGTAATCCCACCAAACAGCGGACGCATCTGTCCAATGCCAAAGCCAAGCCTCCAAATGCTGCGAGGATTATGCCTTGAATGGATGGTAATACTACTGGGAGTCTGCTGGGAGTCTGGAGCTTGACAGCCAGCCAGTCGGTTGCATAATTGGATTAGTGTTTGGGAATACACAAAACACATTCGGGGTTATTTTCTTCATGATTCACTAAAAGTCAGTGAGCATTAAATATCAAAAGTTAAGGATGAGCAGTACCGCTGTTAATTCCGCTCCTGCGGTGTCCACGATTCCTACGTGGATCATGATTCTCCTCTCTTTTTTACCACTTCAGCCATTTCACAGGAAGAGCTCGCTCTTGTATGACGACCTGAATATTTCGCAGTGAAGTGTTGTGAAGGGGTTAAGCGAAGCACTGTCCGCGATCACATGTCCGCTGCTTGTCGTTGAACCAAAATGTCAGTGATGGTTAATGAGGAACTGAGCTGCAATAACATGGATTTTTTTTCTTTTCTTTCTTTTTTTTTTTGATCAGTCATAGCTGGTTTTGGCCGGTGTTGAGCAGCTGAGGATGGTAAGCAAGGAGATGAAATGCGAATCTGAGAGATGCCTGTGAGCAATGTTGGAGCTTGAGTCATTGTCACAGTATTTACTGTACTGTATCCCATGGCTCTGCGTGAGTCAGAGGCAACAGCATCTGAGGAATGGGTCCTGATTTTGGTGCTTTAAATGTGTCCTTTGCTAATACACCTCAGACTGCAGCTCTTTAACTGTTGAATTGTGCCTTTGTGTGGTATCATTTTCTACAGCATATCAGCAGTAATTTAACTGTTTCTTCTCCTGCAGGATATCACCACCCTCCTTCCGTTCTCTGGTATTTCGCTGGACATCCTGCCAGACAGCAGCGATCTGGGAGCCGACCTGAGTGACTACATCCATCATCGGGTCAGCAGCAGCACCCAGATTGCCGCTAATGTCACCACGCCAACAGGTTCCGCCCCTGATCCTCTGCTCCTGAGCAAATTCAGCAGCCATCTGTCAACACGGAGCCACGGCTCCATCCTCTATCTTCAGCTGACCCTGGATCTGTTCCACAAAGGCCATCTGGCACTGAAGGGAGGAAACTACCTGGTCGTGCCTGTCTCCCTGTCAGAGGTCAGACATGTAGAGCATTGATTTGTAAAAATGCTGGTGCTGTAAGACGTCTGTAAGACGTTTGAAACGTCTTACTGAAAGGTACCTGGAAGCTCTACTAATGTGAGAGTGCAGAACAGCAAAGCACTGGACAAGCATAAATAGCCAAAGCGTGCGCCGAAGTAGTTCACATTAGCCTAAAGTAATGGATAAATCTCCCTGTAAATCAAATAGGAAATAAACATTAGCTGTTCTAAAAGTTCTGCTTTACAGCTTATCAGTGCATACACAGGGGTAGGGTTTGTGGTGAATACTCTCTTCCACATTATCTTTAGACTAATAGAAACTCTAATTTGATGGTGGCCGTCTTGCCAGTCTGTCGTGAAATCACTCGCTTCTCTCAGGGTGCAAAAAGTATTTCTTGTTGCTGGAAACCTAGCCAGCTAGCTGTCTGGTGAGCAGGGAGAAATATCTCAGCAAGTCCTGTAGAGTGGAAGTGAAAGTGTCTTAGAGCTGCATACTTCTTAATGGTCTGTAGGGGCCGACCCTTTTGTCAAAAAGACTTCCATTTGTATAAAAATCTGTCGACAAACAATCCTTGGTTCCTTTGCTCTGGGACTTGGGATGGGTATCATTTAGATTTTAGAGGTACTATTTTGGTACTTCAAATTAATAACAAAATTAAAAGGATATCAGATCAGAGATAATTTTCTCATGTATCATCTGTCCAGGATGCTCGAAAAACGGAAAAATTACATTTGATGTATTCCACCCATCCAAAACAAATGAAGTCTATATTAGCGTATCCAGTATGCAAAAATTAAAAACCTCCACCTTGAACAGATGTTCAGCATTTTTTCTGACAACATTTACTGTGCTGTAATATTACTTTGACTGCAGCCTCCAAATCACTGAAGCTGAAATTGGGAATTAAGAGCAACAAATCAGATGATGCTTTGACCATCTCAGACTTAATTCACGCACCCATAGCAGTCAGTTATTTGAAACCCAGTGACCTGCGTTCATATTTTAGATGAGATACCCAGTCATTTAGATATTTATCTGTGTGCGTCAGACTGCTAGCATAACATACCTGAAGCAATGACAGACAAAATTTCTGCAGTACCAACAATAACATGAGAGCTCAGTGATTTTTCAGTCTTTAATAATTTAGCCCCAGGGCCAGTTTGGTACCTATGCCTATTAGTGACCATAGCAAACACTTTTCCAGGGGCACTGATGGAACAACAGGCAAGGCAGACAACTGCTTGGGAGTCCCAAGTCAGTTGGGAGGGGGCCCCTAAGGACCTGACAAACTTTAAACTACAGCAGCGGCAATGTGCAGAATTTTCCCTGACAGTGGTGGAGGCCTGACCACTTAGGGCACACCTGGATCTGCTGACTCCTGTTGATCCTGCTTAGGTCTAACTTTAGTAGAGTAGGTTTTGGATCTGGAGGGCATAGAACAGCCAAGACACATAATTATCATTGGTACAATAAGACCTCTTACATTTTATTATTATTATTTTTTTAAACTGTTGGTGTCATAAATAAGATAACAGTGATGTTCACTGGATGGCAGTGTCTCCTGTGAATGTCTGCCTACAGCCCCAACAGACTCTAAAGTAGCCGCTGCACTTTCTTGATAATAGAGGGCTCAGTCGCTAGCATCAAGTCATCGTGAAGTTCATCATGTGGTCACCTCTTTCCCTAACGACTTGTAAATGGCAAGTCATTAGCTAATGAACTAATGACTCAGCTCATTGGCTAATAACACGCATTGTATAGTCTGATTTCAACTGTAAAGGTGGTGATGGAGAAGAGCTCATCTCAAGCCTTCACAGCTACACTTCACTAACCAATGTTTGATGTCATTGCATCTACAGCCATCTTTCGTATACAGTCTATGGTCAGTCCGCTTTGCTAAATCCGTGTCAGGATTATTTGGGATCTTTAGAAAATGTTCTCCCCTTTAAAGGGCTCTAAAAAGCCTGACACTGTAGAATCAGCCAGCATCCGTCACTCCAGCTGGTGTAGTTTGTTAAATTATGCATGACAGAAAAGGTTGTGAACCACAGATGTGGAATAATGTGCGTGTCACTGAGTTATCAGTTCAATAAAGAGGTAATTTGCAATTTTTTAATCTTCCAGAGTTAAAAAGACATATTTTACCTGAAGTGCATTGTTGGAAATGTTCTCCTCCTCCACATTTGGGCGAGTTCACAGTCTAGCACTTAACAGTTATCAGTCATCCTGGTGAGCTGTCTGTCGTGAAATGGCATCTCGCTCCAAGTAATAATCACTCTTCATAAAATCTACACACAATTAAGGTACACGGGCAACAACATTCAGGGATGTTTTTCAGGAGGAAGAGGAAACGGTACCCGCACGCTGCCCAAATCAATAAACGTGACAGAAGGCTGAAACTTCATAAAAAGTGCCAAAAATAGCTCTTGGTAAAAATGACATTTTATTGTTACATAATCATTGGTGTAAAGTCAGGCAATGGATGACTTAGAAATGCAATTACACAAAGATTGGATGATGCCACAAAAAGGAAGCATAAATGTGAGGTAAGGATGTGTAGGCCAAGGTAGTGGACGGCAACAGTTATACACAGAAACAACTGGAGTGCCCGATGAATCTAATAACAATAATAAGAAGAAGAAGAAGCTCTTGAAATACACTGTACTTTTAGCTTATTTTACCTTTGACTCACACTTGCATGTGTTTTTACCATCATGATGTTGCGTGCAATCCTCCGACCGGCTTATTAATAGGTGCAAGATGGCATCGAATCCAGTACTGCGAAATTATAGAAGCTGTCATGCAGACTAGCTTTGCAGAAGATGTTTACGTTGGTCCTGATAATGTGATTAATATTTACCATAAACCCACCACACAAACATCAAAAGCACATCAAAGCGCTACCTGCCAGCTACATTTTGCCAAACAGTGTTGTTGTATATTTTTAAATTGTTTATTGTTTCATTATTTTAATGTAAAGTAAAGAAAATCCACTGCAAATTATTAACAGCATGTGTCTGTTAGGTGTACCTGCTGATGTGTCGTGTGAGCTTTCCGGATAAAGAGCTCTTTGAGCGGGTGCTTCCGGTGCTAAATGTGGCACTGGCGTCTCTGCACCCACTGGCTGATGAGCAAATGTTCAGAGCACTGAACGCAGGCAGTGTCAAGGGGGAGCTGGAGTGGAAGGACTTCCAGCAGAGATTAGACAGCCTGGCTGGGTTCATGGTAAGATTGTTGATATGGTGGCGTGACGGCGTCCGTAATGAGTCAAACATTTGTCTGGTTTGAATAATGTGTGAATAAAATCCAGTGACATCTAAGAAGATCTGGTTGGACGCTAAGGGAATTGTTTAAGAAATGTAACTATCACTTGTATTCGTAGGTGAGACGCAGAGACGGCACACGGATGCTGTGTCATCCCTCCTTCAGAGAGTGGTTGGTTTGGCGAGCTGATGGAGAAAGCAGCGACTTTCTCTGTGACCCCAGGTGAGACTAAAATGGTCGCGCAGCAGAGGATTCTTAAGATTCATGTATAACAAATCAGTTTAAAATTTAAAAAATTCAGCTCATTAAACAAATGTTATTATTAGACAACCTGAGTAAATACAAAATGCAGTTTTTAAATTAGGATTTTATTAAGTGGAAAAAAAAACTATCCAAACCTACCTGACCATATGTGAAAAAGTAATTTTCCCTGTTGTTAAATCATGGATTAACTGTAATTACCCACATTTTGTAGAAAACGAAATTACATTTTATTAGCCACACCCAGGCCTGATTACTGGAAGACCTGTTGAATCAAGAAATCACTTAAATAGAACCTGTATGACAAAGCAAAGCAGGCTAAAAGATCTCAAAAAGCAACGCGTTCATGCCACAATCTCACAAAACAGCTGAGAAACAAAATCCCTGATGTGTTATCAGTTTGGAAACGGGCTACAAAGTCGTTCTAAGACTTTGGGACTCCAGTGAACCACAGTGAGAGCCATTATCCACAAATGGAGAAAAATTGGAACAGTGCTGAATTTAAAATCATTAAAAAATTGCATTTTGTATTTCCTTGGGTTATTTTTGCTTATAATAAAATTTGTTTGATGATCTGAAACATGTAAGTCAGATAAATATGCAAAAAAATAACAAATCAGGAAGCGGCAAATGCTTTCTCACGGCACCGTAGATTTATTTGATTAGAACTTTTGGTAATGTATCCTGTTTCTTATTTGTAAATCGCACAGGAGCGGCCACGCTCTCCTGGCATTCATGTTCTCCAGACAGGAGGGAAAGCTCAACAGGCAGCAGACTATGGAAATGGGGCACCACATCCTCAAGGCTCACATATTCAAGGTAATAGGAAATGTGATACTATGTATATAACTTGTTAAGTAGGTTTATGAGCGTAACTGATGATTCCAAAAGCTTCACATAAACAAGGTCCCATACTTTACCATGTTTAGCTGCATGGAAACACATGAGTAAGAGTGAACCCAGGTTCCTACTGTCACCCACGCACATTAGCACTACTCATAAACATAAACATCAACAGTAGCAACACTCTGCTGTGTTATCCCGAGGAGCGATTCGAATTCTCCATCAGAAAAATGTTTTTAACTCTCGGCATCACTCTGCCTGCGCCTCTGTCACACTTACAGGGTCTGAGTAAGAAGACAGGTGTGTCCTCCAGCGTTCTGCAGGCCATGTGGGTAAACTGCAGCACCGACAGTTTGTCTGCTGCACTGGCCTCCCTGCGAAACCTATATACACCTAATATCAAGGTGACACACTGCAGTGCTCTATATTTAAATGTTCTCTTTATATATATATTTTCATACAAACTGATAACTTGGAACTTCCTTTCATTTTGTAGGTGAGTCGTCTGTTAATGCTCGGTGGCGCTAGCGTGACCTGGTGTACGGAGGTGATAGGACATGCTCCCATCCTGGCTGTGCATGCCCACCTGGGTCATGTAGAGATGGTCGCTCTGCTGCTTGAAATGGGCGCTCCTGCAGATGGTACCACCGACAGCGGCATGACGCCCCTGTGTCTGGCTGCCACCGCGGGACACGCCGACATCGTCAGCCTGCT
Source organism: Perissodus microlepis (assembly GCF_051167445.1). NCBI lineage: Eukaryota > Metazoa > Chordata > Actinopteri > Cichliformes > Cichlidae > Perissodus > Perissodus microlepis. The sequence goes on from NC_140461.1 coordinate 26,181,307, forward strand.
CTGCAAGAAAGGGAGCAAGGTCAGTGCCACTTCTGTGCCGAGATGAAGACAGACAACTATGGGCTGGGAGGGCGTAACGGGCATAATTACCGTGAATAAATCAGATTTTAATCTGTGACAGAACACTCTGCCTCTCAGTATCTCTACATCACTGATGTCCAGAACCGCTCCAGTTTTACATTCACCACAGCTCCGGGATCTATTCTAGGAGAAGGATGACACACAGTATATTGGGCTGATCTAGGCCAGCGTATTACAGGCACTAGCCAGGGTCAGTGTTTTAAGTCCTTCTGCGTATCCCTCTGCGCCAGGTGAGCCATGCTGATAAGAGCGGCCAGTGCGCGCTGGTCCACGCCGGGCTGAAGGGCCATGTAGAAATCATCAACATCCTGCTGGGCCAGGATTGGGGAGAGGAGATTCCCACTGACCCACAGCAGCACCACAGCGGTGAGACTGTGACTGGAAAAACACAGGCGGCACAGCGGGCAGCTACAGCGGCAGCCGGCGTGGGGCACACACAGGTATGTATCAGATCAAGGTCCCGCTGACAGAAACATTTTTAAAATTGCTGAAATTCGTCTCTATGTGGAACGTGGTGCCTGTCCTTGGCTGATGCAGAGGATTCATTAGATGTGGTTTGTTATTTTCTGTTCAAGGTCTGCGGGTGCTTTGCTCTGTTTTGTGTGCAGCAAGCCAGCAATAGAAGACTGTAAATTGTGTTTTCCTGCAGGTGGTGAAAAGCTTGCTGGACTTGAAAGATGAACAGCTGGCGGTGCAGATGGACGCTCACGACTCACTCTGGGGAGAAACGGGTGCATTTCTGCTACCACTCAGATAAATTTAGCTTTCTCACCTCTTTCTGTCAATCACTGTGGTTCTAGAGTCATGCTCAAGGGCTTCGGGGTTGCATTTCATGCACATTTTAGCTCTGTGCAGAGGACACACAATAAACTTACCTGTACGTCATGGGGGCTGCAGGAGCTCATCGTAACAATATCCATTAGCTGCTTTTAGTAGTATGATTTATTTTTTTCTAGATGCTCTAGTTGATATCAAAAAGCGGATTTGATTGTAAATCATATTTGTTTTTTGGCATAAATGGAGCATCACATTTATCATCAGATTATCTTATGTCCAGTCGCATTCGTAAAATCTAAAAGCAGCTGCTATTCAATTGTAATACTTTTACCTCTGTCATGGATGTGATAGTGCAGCTTGCAGAATTCTGTTAAGTCCATTTCCTGAAAGCATGTCAGACACACGGCCTGTTTCTGTGCCTACAGCACCATTATGCTATAATTCTATTACACAGTCCCCTGCAGGACCGAAGCAGCAAAAAAAGGAAGCACAAAGTACCCTTGTGAACATTCACCTTTGTGTGTGCACTGCTCTGGCTTTGTTTTATGTTTAGTGTTGGGATGATCAGATTAGAGTCCATTAGCAAAGGCAAAGTGGTCATTCGAGGTACATGTTAAAGTCTAATTACTGAACCAAGGATTTCCACTTGTTTGGGGAGTGAGTGATGCATATCACATTTTTCAAATCTTCGTTTTAAAGGGGACCCCTATTCTACTTTCAAACTTTAACATTTTAGAAAAAAAACACTAAAACTTTATTTATGTTTGATGTGGCACGTGGGTGCAGTGGTCAGCACTGCCACTTCGCAGCAGGAAGGCTGTGGGTTAGAACTGGCCTTGGCGTGTGACAAAACCCCAACGATCATGAGCGAGTACTTTAGCGACCATGGGAAGGATAAACTCCCTTTTAACAGTAAGAAACCTCCGGTAGATCTAGTCTCCTCCAGCTTCCTCCCACAGCCCAAAATATGCTTAATGGACTAACTGGTGGTTCTGAATTAGCCATAGATATGGATGAGTGAGTGTGTGGTTGTCTGTCTCTCTGTGCTAGCACTGTGACCGACCACCAAAACTGCAAGATAGGCTTCAAGCCCCACACAAGAAAATGGATGGATCCAAATAAAGCTGTGTGCCTGAGAGGATCATATTAGGGATATCCCTGCTCCCCCAGTGAAATCATAGATAGCCTAGGTAGGCAAAAATCCTGAGCTTTCAGCCCATAATTTAAAATCTTTGCCATGTTTAACACGAGCATCCACCATTGTAACAGTGCAGAAAATAAAGCAAATCTTAATAGGTCCCCTTTAAGAAGAATATTTTCACCTGTTCACTTTAGTTTGTATCGAAAGCAGCAGTTCCACTGATCCCACTGCTCCATTGTGCAGCTCCACAAAATCGTCTTAAACAAAGGCAGCTGCACAGCAAGGGGGTTTGTTGTTTTTTTTCTTTGACTCATATGGCAATAACTCCTCCTTAAACACAGTGTTATATAATAGATTTGTCCACTGAAGCATGTGGACACATTAAACAGAATGTCATTTATCAAGGGTACTTGGAGAATATACCAGTACAGCATCAATACCGTGCCTCTGTCCCCAGCAGCTCAATTAGCTGAGGGACTCTCATACTGGGGAGGAAAAAAATGGTCAGTGCCCACAGTTTGTCAGAATAACACTGGCTGATTAGGGTGGGGTGCAGATTGTTTGGTGTGTAAGTCATCATTAGAAATAACTGTGTGCTGCTTGCTTTTTTTTATTACATTGTGTAACAGAAAGTGTGTTTCTCAGATATCTACATTTAAAAGCAGAAAAGTGTTAGAATCATACAGATTATGGAAATAACAGGCCTCTTTTTTTTGTCTCCTTTCTGTTTCTCACTTCGGCTTCTACTTCTCTCCTAAATGTGTCAATTACATATTCTTCTCTTCGCCTCCTCATCTCTATGCCGACCCTCTGTCAGTGCTCAGTGCAGCAGCAGGGAGAGGGAGGCTCGAGATGTGCGCGTTCCTCCTGGAGCGGGGGGCAGGGCTCGAGGAAGCAAACCGCAGAGGAATGGTCCCTCTGCTTAGTGCTACCAAACATGGACACACACAGGTGAGGAGGTTTTTCTCTTTACCAGTTCTCTCTTCTGTTTTTTCAATTTTTAAAATTATTTATTTTTTGGATAACTCCCCTCACTTTCCCAGGTTGCCGAGCTGCTACTGAAGCAAGGTGCAGACATCAACGCAACTGATAAGCAGGGACGCTCTGCGCTGATACTGGCCGCCTCTGAGGGCCACGCAAGCACGGTTGAACTCCTGCTGTCAAAGGGTGAGAGTAAGCGCCTTTCACAGTGAGATCCAAGGTTGTTTGAAGTGTATATATATGAACTGGAGAGCAATACTTTTATTGTTTGTGGTCCCAGGTGCTTCTCTGTCCTCTGCTGATCAGGAGGGGCTGACTGCACTTAGCTGGGCCTGCATGAAGGGCCAGAAAGGTGCAGTGCAGGTTCTGGTGGAGGCAGGAGCTGACCTGAACCATCCAGACAGACAGGGGCGGACTCCACTTGACCTAGCTGCCCTTAACGGGGATGCAGATACAGTGGGTTTAATGGTTATTGACAATATTCTGCAAAACATGCAATTAAAAGATGATTAGCAACACGCAACACATAATTGCAATAAATTGTAGATAAATGTTGCAATTACTATAATAACCATAACAATCGTCATGCGGCGCTCTGCACAGGACCTCAGATTTCCACAACAGTTCATGCAGTCAGCCTTCAATCCAAGCATTTTGGCTTTGATTTGTTCCGCTGATGAGCAGGAGACTAATCAAAGACTTTGATAATCAACAGTTTTCCAAAGTCAGCAGCAGAGCGCCCGTCTGCTAATTTAGTGAGGCTTACTGCTCATAATCAATGAGACTATTTAAAAATCAGCATTTCATCGCTGAAGTAATTAATTTAAATATAAATATGTTAATTTTTTCAATGAATGTTCAGGTGCATTGCCTGGTGGAAAATGGAGCGGTGCTGGAGAGAGCTGACAACAGTTCCAGAGTTTCGGAGAGAGCGACTGGCTGCCAGAACCCGGCGCTGGTGGCGTCGCTGCTTAAGAAGGGATCCAAAATGGGTATGAACCTTTTTTTTGTTTAAACTTTAGCAGGCCTGTAGTAGAGGCCACATCTTAAAAAAAAAAAGGTTTTGAAACTTGTAAGTTTATCTGAGTGCAGTGGTTTACAAATTCACTTAAAGAGCAAATGATCCCTGGTTTGATTTCAGGAGTAGACACAAAGAAATGTTTAATAAGTGTGCAAAGTGGTCAAAACACCTGAATCACATGATTAAAAGGGCTCTGGAGAACTTCAGGACATGTTGAGGAGCTAATTTAGCCATTTAAATCAGCTGTGTTGGTTCAAGGACACATCTTAAACCTGCAGGGACACCAGCCCTCGGGACCTGGAATTGCCCACCCCTGCTTTAGACTGTGACCCACACAGGCATGGATGAAACACCCAAACCTCACACCTTAAAGGTCAACACTGACCAGGCCTTCTTGCTGCCATGAAACTAAAGAATAAAATACATTTTTCTGCGTCTTTGAGGCATAAGCAATCAGGCAAAAAAAATAAAATAAATTTAATAAGCACAAACAAATATTGTGTTACTGTAATAAGAAGAGCATTTGGAGTAGAGAGAATGTTGCACAATCATCAGGATCCCTTAAATCAGTTGTCTGAACCACATTTGACTCAAGGCAATGTGGTGTGCCCTGACTTATTACTTTTTAGAGAAGAGCTACTTCATTCAAAAGGGAATTATTTATTAGTCCCACACATTATGAAAAAAATGTAAGATTTCCTTCCAAACAGTTATGAATGAAGTATTTGAGAACCAAAAAGGCTGTGATAAGACACAAACACCCGACAGGATAGCAGTGGTTCAGAGGAAGAAGTAACTCCTCCTACATGGTCCTAACCTAGTCACCTAGTTGAGTTTTTTTTTTTTTTAAAGCAATGTATGAAGACCAGGCCCCAGATCCAGTTGCCATGACAACTTTGCTCCCATCATTGCTCCTCTTCAAAACTAATTATTGTACAACAATTTTTCTTCACTAATTGCGGCACGACGTCTAACATAGCATAAAGTTGAATCGACGCGTCTCAGGCTAAGCCCATCGCTCAAAGTGCGCTCGTATTCGCCTTAAACCAATCAGTGGCTCTTTACGGCTAGATAGATCTTTGATTACTGCCACACACGAGCAGTTTTACATCCACTTGTCTAACTCCCTTCTCACCTCTCTCTCTCCATCCCTGGTTGCTCCCCGTTATCAAACAAAAGGCTACAGAACGGCTCCACACGATCGATCAGGTACCCGACATATGTGACATATTTAACATCCAAAGAACAAGAGATAAGGTGAGGCAGGATAATACAAAAAGTTTTTGTACCCCTCCATCAGGTCATGCTACGTGGGCTATGGCTTCCTCCAAACCAGACATTCTCCTCATCCTGCTGCAGAAGCTGATGGAGGAAGGGAACTTACTTTACAAGGTGCGGTATGGCGAATGTTACATGTGGTGGGAAAACGATTAGTTGTCAGTAACCCCCTTTGAGTTTTTCTTATCTTTCACAGAAGGGACGTATGAAAGAAGCAGGCCAGCGTTACCAGTATGCCCTAAGGAAACTACCACGTGAGGGGCAAGGAGAGGAGCTGAAAGGCTTGAAAGACCTGCGAGTCTCCCTCTATCTAAACCTTTCACGATGCCGCAGGAAAACCAACGTAAGACTCACAGCTGTGCCAAACCACTTCTGCACTATTTAACATCTGCAGGTTTGTTGGACACCTAGGGAATGTCAGTTAGGGTGGCCGAGGCAAGACACACGGTTTCCCAAGATGTATTATTTATCTGTATCAACATAAAAAGAACATGTCTCCGCTGGTATAGCGCAATGTAAAAATATAGCTGCTTTTCAGATCTAATTTCAGGCCTCCCTGGTAAACAGAATGTACTTGTAAGACCTGGAAGCAGGTGGTGACATAATGAATAACTGTGTGCCGTTAGTGCGGAGATAGATGTGTGTGTGGCCTGCAGCCAGGGCTGGAACCCACCCTGGTGATGACAGACGTCCTAACAGACTGTGTAAAAATGCCATCCTTAGGGTCAGTGTGGCCGATGAATAATGGAGCAGATAATGTGATGTGATAAGGTCACTCTCTCTGGCAGGCTAAGTCCACTCTCTTTCCTTCTCCGTGGCTCTGCAGGGGGTGTATTTACAGTGGCCGCACTAACGCGCTGGCTAAAATCCACATATTACAGCTGAACGCAGGCAGTAGGGGCCAGCAGGGAGACTACATGATACCGTCATTAAACATTCAACAGCGACGCTCACAATCTCACATTCAAGGCTGTCGTTTTGACCTCACTCTGAAGGACAGAATCACAGTGTGTTGGTGTCATTAAATATTCACCTGAGAGTGATGATGGGAGCAGTAAAAACCAGCAGGAAAGGCAAGCCGCTCTCCTTCTGCTCCTGGTCAATAAAAATTATTGCTGCACGAGTTCTGTTTCATTAAACAGGCTTTGATCCTCAGCTCCATATAATGAAGCGGCAAACAAACAGTATTGTTCTTTTTTTATTACTGGAATGGCCTCAAATTATTTCTGCAGAGCCGGCACTCTCCAGGCTAGGCACTTAGAAATGCAGCTGATCATACAGTGGGGTATATTTGTTGCTGCACGTCACAGCGTCACATTTAATTTGAAATACAAACAGCGCGTGTCACTAAATGCATTTTTCTGCAGGATTTTGGCATAGCTGAGGAGTTTGCAACAAAAGCCCTGGAACTGAAACCAAGGTCTTATGAAGCCTTTTACGCCAGAGCCCGGGCCAAGAGGAGTAGCAGGTAAAACAATATTCAAGTATACTTCGAGCCGAATCCTTTTGCTTAGAGGAAATTCTTGCGAGAAAAGGGCCGCGTCCTCTCTGTATTTTTAAAAAGTTCCTTTTGTTCGTTTTCTCGGTTCTCCCCAGGCAGTTTGCTGCAGCGCTGGCAGATCTCCACGAAGCAGCACGACTCTGCCCGTCCAACCGGGAGATCCGACGCCTGCTGGCACGAGTAGAGGAGGAATGTAAGCATCATCAGAAGCTTTCCAGCAACAACTCGGCACAGGGTTACAACAGGGACCCTCACACCCACCATCATCAAGCCACAGAGGACGAAACGGACGTCTTTTCACAGGGAAGTCTGGAAAGGCACATCCCAGCAGAGCAGGCCAATGCGGAGAAGGAAGAAGAAAAGGAAGATGGCGAGGAGGTGAGCCTGCAGTGTGGGAAAAGTCCTGAATTTTGGCCTCTGAATCCATACGCTCCGAACAGGACTCTCCCCGGAGCTGTGGCCTTTGGATTAGGAGATCAGTCGCCGAGCTTTCATCAAGAGGAATATGTACAGAACCAGCTGTTTGTGGACATGCCCGAGCCAGTTCCTGCTGTTAACAGGCAACTCCAGAGCCAGGGCAGCAGGACTCATCACCAGTGCCACTCCCTCCAGTCAGGGAGCAGAATTGGGGGCAGGCCTCTGTCTCTGTGCGGTCCTTCTAGTCCTTTGCCAGGTAGACACATCTCCACCTCTCTGAGGCCTGCACCTGTTATGGGTATCGACATCAGCCCTGGATCCTGTGAACACTCTGGGCTCAGTCCTACTGAGCACTATCACCCTATGTCCCCCAACAGCTCCTCCCCACCTGCACCTCTGCAGATGTACCAGCCGCGCTCCTCCAGCTTCTCCAGGGGCTCTGACAGGCTCTCTACCCACTCTGTGGCTCTGGATGGCCTGGCGCTCGCTTTAGGTGCTGGTATGGAGGTTAGGCGGGAGGGTGGTGGAGCAGGAACAACAGGCTCAAGGGGCTCCAGCTCCAGTCAGGCCTCCAGTGGGAACCTGTCAGATGGGGGCAGGCAGCAGGCACCAGATGCCCCGTGCCCCATCAAGAACAGCGGTAGCTTCAAGACAAAACCTGAGTTAAAGCCCCGGCCCTTTATGGGGGTCATGGACAAAGCGGTGCGAGTCAGCCAGCAGGCCTCTGGCCTGAGCCGGAAGGGAGGAGGGGTGGAGAGCTTCAGCATGTCCGTGATGGAGTTCCAAGGGCTGAACAATGAGTTCAAACACGCATCATTCCAGGAGCAGCACTCTGTGAGCCACAGCAACAGCCAGCAGCAGGGCCGTGAGTTTGGAGACCGGCTGCACCAGCGAGAGGGCAGAGGTACCACATCCTCCCAGCTACGCTTCCCCGAGGGGAGGCACAGGCAGGCGAGCCTGACGAGAGACAACCCAGCTCTGCACATGGCTCCCATAAAGCCCAAACGCTCTTTTATAGAATCCAACGTCTGAGCGTCGTTTCTTAAAGCACAGGAGCAGGCTGGTTTTTTTTCAACAAGCTATGTCCCACATTAGGTAGCAAGGGAGACGGGCGTGAGAGCGGCTCCCTTCCCTGAGCCTGTTTTGTAGATTTATGCTGCTGCACTGCATTTACAATCTAGAACCAGTGTTCAACTCAGGCTACTACGCTTTTGCTTACATGTATACAGCTAGTGTATTCAAGAAGACCAGACATACCTTAAGTAGGGATTTAAATTTAAAAAAAAAAAGAAGAGTAGTCTATTGTCTCAACTTTTAATTCATAATATCAAATATAGAAAACTGAGAAAGCTTTGTGCACGAATATACGAAACCTCACGCTGTTTGTTGCAGGATATGACCATTTCTATTGTGAAGTGTCTTTTAAAAAACATTTATATTTGTACGGTGTACACTATATTTGCAGATTATCTATTTCCCTGTAAGTGGTTATCTGTTAGCATTACAGGCTTCAGAACGGATTACTTCGTGTACCCGAGATCCTTTTTCTTGGTGCATTTGACTAGAAAAACAAACAAAAAAAAAGCACTGTACATGACATTGTTGGACAGCTTCTTGTCATAATCTTACAAGTGACTGCTTCAGTATTCACAGTAAATGTTATTTATTTTTGCATAGCAGAGAAAATATTCATATGAAGTGTTTATTGGTTTATTCAGACTTGAGAAAGAGCTTTTACAGAATGTGGGATAAAGAGAGAAAACAGAAACTTAAGACTTAATATATGTTCATAGTTGTCATATACACTTTTCAGAGTCATACTATGGATTACAGAATATTACCACATTAATATTGTGGTATAATAAAATATTCATGGATGACTACATTTCTACAGCTCATTCTTTCATTTTACTCCATAAAATGTTGCTTAAAGCTTCCAGGTGTGCGGGTGGGAGAAACGCCTTTCACAGGACCTTTCACATAACTCGCCTAAATTGACATTAAAACGAGCCTTTGAAGTAAACTCCGTTGTTTAAAACTGTGGATGTTACGTTTTCATATAAACCAAGAATGAGGGAACATTTTTGCTTCATAAACTGCAGCAACTGATGCTGTTAAAAGAAGAGGGAAGCATGCCCCAACTTTACCTTTTCCAAGCATCAAAGTTTAAAGACATGCTATCGTCATATGGTTTTAATGATTTGAAATTGTTCTGAAATGATAAAAAGCATCCTTTTTTGGAAAAGGGTTGTAATAAACATCGATATAAAACACGGACTATCTTTCTCCAGTCTGGACTTGAGCATTTCGGGTCTCACCATCTTGACTTTTCTGAACCACAATTTCTCGTGTGAGGAGTGGAAATGAGTTAGAAACTGCCAAATACCACACAAATGAGCATCATCTTGTATTCAGCAAGACTTTAAACTAGTGACTGAGTTTATAAAGTCATCAGGAAGATGTTTACTGAGCCCATAAACGAAGAGAGCAGAAGGATAGATTTCTAACAGGCTTCTTATGAATTTCGCTTCTTTGTGCAACCAGAGGAGTCGCCCCCTGCTGGCTAATAGAAAGAATGCAGGTGAAAGGCACTTCCACATTGGCGTCGCTGTTCCAACACATCAGCTATGTTCATCTTTCACATACAGCCTAAGGTAATCAACAAGGTTACAGCAATCTAAATAAAATACACTGTAGATTCTTCTGATCTACAGTTAGTGCAAAGAGTGTTTTTCACCTTCAATTACACTCATCAGGATCTCAAGGGGCTGTTATTAATGCCAGTCCTACATCTTTTACTTCCCTTCACCTTGTTTATCTGTGTTTTATATATATATATATATATATATATATATATATATATATATATATATATATATATATATATATATATATATATATATATATATATATAAAAATATAAAAAAATCAATAATGCTAATCAGTTTCACATAATAACAAAATAGTCACCTATTTGCAAAGTGAGGTTAGGGGAATCATTAAAAGCAATGCAGGCAAATAGTTTTCCCCATTCTTCACTGATCAAAAATCAAAGCAGGGATTTCACAGGAAGGACCAAATATAATCCTAAATATGAGGAAACTGAAAACATAATCCAGCCTAAAAGTGACATATTTGCTGCAGCCAAAGCCAGTTGAATTTGAGTGAATAGCTAAGTGCATTCTTCAAAACTCTGGATGCTCATGCTGTTTTATTTTCCCCCTCTGTGTGATAGCAGGCAGTTGATTGTTGATTCGGGTTGGTCGTTTAAAATCTGGCTAACTATCAGGCACACCTTTTCCTGAAACGGTGCTGTGGGCATTTATCTGAGCACTGCATTCTGCTTCTCTACACCTCAGTGAAAAATCATTAGCACGCCAGCTCAGAGATCCACAGATGTCTAGTGGCTGGTCTTCCAGCGACCAATAGCCATCTTCAGGGTGTGGTTAGGGGTGAGCAGAGTCGTCAGCAAGGGGAGGTTGGTCATGGGGCTGGAGCGGTTTTTGGTACTAATCCAGCTCTCAATGGCCTCTTTTTCATAAGAGTAGCCATCTGTTTGGGGTGGAAAAAACTGTGTAAACAACACAAACAAGCACAAAGTAATGATGAAACACACGATCGATGATCTCAGCTCACCGGCAGCAATAACTGGCTCCTTCATCAGTTCTCTGGTGATTGGACACAGGAACTCATCGGGAATGCCTAAACACACTGAATCACTCTTCAGCTCCTTCACCTTCCTCAGGAGTTTACTGCGCAGGCCGACTGACTCTACAGACACACATCAGCCACAGAACAGAGGCACATAAAGACTCGGTGTGCAGTGATTCAAAGAAAGAAAGAAAACGGAAAAGGAAAATAGCTGAGCATCAAGTGGAACAAGCTGAACTCACCCAAACACTGACAATAATATCAATACGATGAAGCCTCTGAGCATTTGTTATTCGTGTCTTTAGCACTTTGCGCTCTCGGGTGACAAATGTGAGCGTGGGTGAGGGTGGTGGGTGAGGGTGGTGGGACCAGACCATGTCTGCTGTCTGTCCAGTTCAAAGATAAATGCTCAGCAGCTACCCGGGGGCCAATTTTACTTTGAAAAAAAAATAAATCATCACACAGAAATTATAGTTTACAAATAAACAATCTCATAAACAATGCCTTAACTGCAAATGAACACAAAGGACTTTAAACACTGTGTGCTTTCCTCTCAAAGAGGCATTGACTTCACTCTCAGCTTTGAAAAACGCGTCAGGGCGCTCCGTCTCTGTCTCTCCCTGTCATTGTAGCAGATAAAACAGACTACTACTCTAACACTCTTCTCCAAGTTAGTTCTGGTTACAAGCAAGGTGGGATTCACGCGGCGTTACTAAAAACAGAACAATGTGAACGCGAGCTGCCACGGCGAGGAGTGATTGACAGCGACTGTGGGATGAAAATGACGGCACGGCAATGCAACAAACATTTGCTGACAACTACGTGACGAACACAGGCCTAGCTGGTAGACTGACATCGACAACATAACGCTCCGACTTTGCCGAGCGGTTTCACTTGATGGTGAAAGGGGGGAGGAAAAAAAACAAAAACGTCTGATCAACTAAAAATAATACATTCAGACAGACTTGGAAATAACCAATAGGGCTTAGGTATAAATCCACTTTATACCTTATGGGGAATTCTGTTTTGATGATTGGGTTATGTAACTGATGAAGCGCTCCAGATTAAACGTCCGAACTGCTAAGGTCCCTAAAGCTTAGTGGTTTCCCAGTGCAGCCTAATATTACATAATCTTGCTGAGTAAACCCCCCCACCCCCTCCCCATCAGCACCCATTCCTTCACCCTTACTTTGATTTAATATGCCATCTTTTATCCATGTAAATAGGTGCAAAAATCCTAATCCGCACGCGGCCGTGCTCATTCTCACAAGAGACCCGGCGTGTAATGCTCATAAGACTGGGCTTTTATCCTTCTGTTATGGACAAAAAGGAAAGCATTAGGACTGTGGGAAAAGGAGGGAGTGGGGAAGCGGCGCCGCTCTCGCTGAGCTGCGTGTGATGCTCGTCTTCCTCACCGACGTGCAGCTCTGACGCCAGTGTTTCCTTGGTGAGGCTGAGCAGCTCTGTCCCATCTATGTTATTGGCCTTAAATCTGTCCACCAATCCCTCGAGGCCTTCCTCCAGCAGCCACTCTGACACATCGTCCTCCGACCAATCGCTGACCAGCAGCTTCGATCGGCCTCCCGAGGCTCTCCCTGAGAGGGTGAGTCAAAGCAAGACGGTCAGTCCTAGACAGCTTTTGAAAAATGGACACATATTCTCCATGCAAGGTGAACCTGGAGTCTGGCTGACAGCTTATTGATCGTGAGGCTGTGGCTGTTACAGCGATATAAATAAATGTTTGAAAGATTAATGTGAAACCAAACGTGAATAGTGTGATTAGGACAAAAACAATCGCAGGCTTTCATACACATTTCGTCTCAGGACTGGAATATTTTTGTATAGAATATCTGCAACACATAATACAGTAAAGCTGTCTTCTCACCTTTGATTGAAGTCTGAGCAGATTCTTCTGCAAGACAAACAAAAGAAAGAAAAAGAACCGTAAACATGAGAAATGCAACGAAATCTTTGGGCCAACTGCAAACACGTGACAGTGGCGAGTGATCGAGGAAACGAGGGCGACCGTGAAACCAACATCTGTGCCCTTCTTTAGGAGACGAAGCTGCTTTAACATGTAAAATCTTAACACACGCAAAAAAAGAGCCAATGATGCTCTCGAGCTGCAACACCGTTATTAAAGGTTATACTGATTCGTACTCAACAGAGAATATAAAGGTTATAAGGTTTTTAAAAAATCGTCTGTTTTTCAGAGCTGGCAAAAAAGGAGCAATAAAAGCTGGCCTGTTACTGCTGAGTGTTGCTTGCTGTTGTACTCAGTCTGCTGTTGTTGTTGTTAAAGTGACATAAAAAATGTGTCCAAACAAGAAAAAACAAAAAAAGATAGAAAGAAAACCAACCAGGCAACAGCTTCCCGCCTTTCCGTTGGACGGGGAGGTGCAGTAAGGGAGAAAAGCAAAAACAGATTACAAGAACATTTTTACAACTCATCAAAACATAGATGTGACTCTTCTAAAGTGATGAATGTGGGGGTTTTTCCCTCCCTACCGTTTCCACTGCAACCATCCTCCAGCCTCCAGATGTTTACGGTCTTATCCATAGATCCTGTAGCAATAAGCGGTGAGGTCGGAGAGAAGGCGCACGCTGTCACGTACCTGCAGCAGAGGATAACCACCTGAACACTGCTTCTATTAACAATACAGGTATAATTTCTCTATATGATAATAATAACAGACTGACAGAGAAAGGTGTCCATACAGATTTACCAGGCAAACAGCTTATGCATGATTCACCGACAACAATTATGCCAATAACACAATCACATCGATGTCAATGGGTGGGATGACATTTTCAACATCAATGCAATCATTTCCAAGAATCATACATGAACGTAATGATTACCTTGGATTTCAAATTACTCCAGCAGCTTGATAATTGTTTTTATTTTCTACTACTTTTTTAAATTAAATTACACATACACATACTACTATGCAATAATAATTCTGAAGGAAATTCACAAAGTTTTACCTTATTTTACAGTACATGTAAAAAGAAAAATGAAAAATAAGATGTTGAGTGAACCTTTGTTATACAAGCACACAAACAGAGTCTATTAAAATCAGTAATTCAGAAGTCAAAGTGGAAAGAACCACATCTCAGTCCTGCTAAGCAGCTCGATGACTTAAAGGGAATCTTTGATGCCAGTTTCCAATTGCATGTTTGCTTGTTTTTAATACCTGGACTTGCCTAGAGTAGCTTTGCATGATTCACAGTTCAGAATAATCCCGATTAATCTTACACTGGGGCTTGGTGCACTGTCTGAAACAAACCGTTTTAGCTCCTTTTCTTTCACTTTAAGGAAACTTTCTTCTGAATGTCTGCTTGAGGGAGGAGCTTGATAAGAGATCTGTCATGAGAGCTGTCATAAGAAACGGTCACAGCAGATGGCTGTCCCTCCCTGAGCCTGTTTCTGCTGGAGAAAGTGACAAAGGTTTCTTCCTGTTAAAATTGAGTTTTTCCTTCCCACTGTCGCCAGCGTGCTTTCTCATAGGGGGTTGTGTACTTGTTGGGGTTTCTTTACTTTACAATATAAAGCACCTTGGTGACTGTTGTTGTGATTTGGCCCTCTAATAAGGAAAATTAACTGAATTGAAGACATGAGCACATTTATGCTCTCTGACCTCATGCAAAAGCAAAGAGTAGGAAAAAGAAACCTCTCTGAAATTGAGTGATTAGGCTGAAGCCTAGTTTGAGCTGACAGGGATTACTTGGACACATCCTCGCCTCATTATCTGGAACTTTGACTCTTTAATATGAGCATCGACTATTCTAACAGGAAATAAGACAAAGCATAATAGGTCTGCTTGAAGCTTTAAAACTGCAGTTGCTTCCTAGATGGCCAAAAGTTTTTTTAATTCTGGCTTGATGCTACATATGTCACAGTGATAAAAATGCTCTCCATCAGGACCAATTCAGTGAAGGCTTACCATGCTGAAAGCCGCACTGAGCATCTCAATAAGGATTAAAATCAAATTCTCAGCGGATTCAGTAAAGTCAAGGCAGCGTTAATGAGTCCAATCTCTCTCGAACCTAAGCTGGATTGCTGAGAAATGATGATCCACAAAAGCTAGCTGGCTTCACACAAATATCTCTACGATTAAAAGAGCTGAAAGAGAGGCACGCACTAACCCGACCTAAGAGACTCTCACAATGTTGTATCATCAGTTTGTCTAACTCAAAGCAGTTTCCTGAAGACATTTTGTCAAGTAATGAAAAAACTTCTTCCCCATTTATCCACTTTTCCTCAACTTGCCGCTTGCTTCCTCTTCAGTTAGTGATTTTCCAAAACGACTTTCATTCGCCCCGCTGAAAGGAGTCTGCTGCCTTTCAGACACAGGTGGCTGGATGGACGCATAAATAGCATGCAAGTGTGATCGTTCAGCTGTGGGTTTTGCGTGGGTGGGAGGGACAGAGTGAGAATAGTCTTACCTTTTTCTAAAAAAAACACAAGTTTAGGGACAACAATGCAACACAACCCGTTTTAATCATGTAGATCAGCGGTCCCCAACCTTTTTTGCGCCACGGACCGGTTTATGCCCGACAATATTTTCACGGACCGGCCTTTAGGGTGTCGCGGATAAATACAACAAAATAAAACTAGTACCGGTACTGAAAAAAAGAAGATTTATTCATAACACACGTGAAAAGACCAAGGAAAACCGAGTTAACGATAAAAAACAATAACAAAATAACGCTGAAAACCCTGAAAACCATACATTTCACACCTGAGCCTCAACTCTCGCGGCCCGGTACCAAACGACTCATGGACCGGTACCGGTCCGAGGCCCGGGGGTTGGGGACCGCTGATGTAGATCACATCATGGGCGGAGTTTCAGCTGTCGCTTTCCCCACAAACATGGGACTTAATGAGTTTTGAATTTTGTGTATTATTTTATACAGACGCGTTGTCCACCAGCAGGGGCGGAGCAGGGTGGTGGCCATGGGCAGACTTGACACCTGGTTGTGCACCAGTTAGGGGGCAAAAACATACTGCAAGAGATTTAGATCCAGTACCTACTATTTCCAGTAGAATATTCTTGCAGAACCCTAGCTACGCCTAACCCTGTTTTAGTGAAAAAAAAGAAAAGAAGTCAATAGTTTTTGATGTGCGTTATCTACTGATGGCCAACAGTCACATATTCTGAATAGAGATTAGAGTCAGAATACTTGTCAACAATGATAACTTGGAGCCCAAACACCTGTTAAAGATGTAGATTTTGTAATAATTTAAAGGTTACATGAAAATATTATTATGAATCTGGCTGTCTCTACATAACTGACTGCCACGGAGAAACCGTATAGACCTCTTTCATCGCTCAGCCACACAAGATGATAAAAACAAGATGGAAACCTCCATGCAACTAGAAATGTTGGTTACCTGGTGACTGCACTCAACTGTTTACTGTCTGAGACTGTTTGCAAGTAGTTGTGGCAAACATCTGGTCATCTAGAGAATGAGTGTCCAACACCCTTAACTTCTGCCTGACCAGTTTTGATCATGAAGCGACTGCACAGGTCGCAGACTGACTCCAAACACTTTCGAATAAGTCCAGTTTAATTCATAAAAACAACCAGATTGCCAACATGTTGCAATCAGGCTAAATTAGTCTGTGCTCATGACCACAACTCATCTGCAACAGGTCTCTCTGTAAAAACAACCACTTGGCTATTCTGGTTTTATTCCTATATAAAAGCAACATGGCTAAGTGTCTATGTCATTTCCATCAGTTACATCAGCGTTCTGCAGCAACTGTTTATGGAGAAATTTACAAATTTCTGCAAGGAGAAATTAAAAACAAGAGCTCAGGTCTGTATAAAACCACAGCAAGTAATATAGACAAAACCAATAATGCAAAAATGATCACAGTAACTTCAATTATTTTATCATTAGCTTTAACTTTAGCTATTTTAAATATTCAAAATCTTATATTGTGGCCAATTTTGTACGCTATAATTTCTAGTTTTATCAGACGTATCAATTTAAGAATACAGAAAGACAGAATCAAATCACGAACTAAACAGAAAAGAATTCTGCCTGGCAAGTTGGGAGAAAATTTCAGTATAGTCTTTGTGGAACAAAGTCGTGCTTATACTCAGTGTGAAAATCCAGCAAACAAAGCCTCACCACGTCAGTGAAAATCAATGTTTACCTTTCGTGCTGTTTCAGCCTGTAAAGCAAAACTGCATTCTCCTGCAGACAATGTGAGCAAAAAATAAAACATGAGCTTTCTGTATTCAATCCAGACGGATATATTTTAAAATACAATTTAGGCTAATGCCGCTTGGTAAATCAGAATAAGAGGAGAAGTGCTTACAGCATCATAAATTGTGACTGTTTTGTCCACAGAGCTGAAAGACATAAAAATATGAGATTAAAAAAAAAAAGATTACAACCACCTAAAAAACATTTGTATTGCTTAACTGTTAAATGCAGCACAGTAGGCTGGACTCAAAATTCGTGTTCACCCATTAAGAAATAGAGCAGTCCATGTCTCCCTCTAGTGTTTGCTCCTAAGTACTGCACCGTTATATTTGTGCAGAGGTGGCCTACTTACACATCCAGGAAAACAATCTATATTTCAAAGCAGACTTTTGATCTCAAATAGATCAAGACACGGATGCTGAGGTATTTCAGATCAAGCGAGGGGTGTCAAATATAGATTTAGCTTGAAACTATGAGGGAATCAAGCTGGCTAGAAATCGTGTAAATGTGCTGCATGTTTTGGCCCATCAAATACAATTTGAGTACAGTTTATATGGCAGCTACCCTCACAGTGTACCAGATTTAATTAATCTCATTACTTTGAGAGAGTGGTGCATTAAGCCAACTCCAAAATCATAAAATAAGTCCTAATTTAATATGCAATAATTTCCCAAAGTAAAGAAGAGCAAGTATTATTAATTTAATTATTAAACACAATTAGACAGCAGATGATTTGAAAAGTAAAGTTGAGCTCTTACCCAGACACAAGTAGCTGCCCATCTGAGGAGTACGCACAGGAAAGGACGGGAGCTGATTGGCCAGTTAACGTGTGCAGGAGCTTCATCTTATACGCTGCGGAAGATAAATCACATTTGCACAAAGATCAAAATACACAGCAGGCTGGACTGTTTTCAGTTTAAGGATTAGATGGTAACATCCAGAAATAAAGAGTCTCTTTAAGGTAAAAAGAAAGAAAGGTGGGGGAGTGAAGTACAAACAGTTAATCTGCAGTTAATTTTAATAACAGCATAAAAAAAACTGGTAGCTCGTTTGGACCTGCAGCACCAGTGATTTGAATCGTTGTGCCTCTGGGAAATGCGTACACATCAGACTCTGAACGAGTGCACACTGAGAGGCTACAGTTTCACCACAGTGCAGGCTTCAACGGGTCACATGACAACATGATAGTTAAATTCTGCTTTAAATGGTATTACTGTGACAGCTGTTTAGCATCCATGGAGTCTGACATGTAGGAACAGAGGACGTGATGACAAATCCAGGTTTGCAATGTTAGCTGATATGCAAAGAGGTCGTAAAAAATAACAACAGAAAGGGATCAAATGAGAGAAGATATACGGAGAGAGGGAGAGCCACACTCTACCTCCAGAGCTCAACTTGTTTATGGCCCATATCTTCAGCAGGCTGTCCTGTCCACAAGACGCCACACGAAACTGCACAACTTGACCGCCTGAAAGACAAAAACAATAAAATGCAAAGAGAGTCTCAGTCTCTCACAAAGAAAATTACTAATAAACAATCAGTCCAAGTCCAAACAGAGCAGCTGTGTACGGATCACACCACCGATGGCATTTTAATCAAATAGCATTGCAGTAATTTGACCTTGTGTACTTTCTTGTGACTCTTCTACAAGGGATGATTGGTGTGAGATCACTAAAAAAAAATGTTATCTGCATTTTATTTAGTGATTTATTTATTTATTTGTGATCAATAAAATGGTTGTGTCACATCTATTATCGGTGTCTCTTTACTCACATAAAAAAATTTTAGATCTGAAGAATCCAGTTTGATTTGAAAAAATACTAAATATCTGCAGGAATTGTATGCGTCCAATGTGTAGGGGCCTTTATTCCCAAAGGCTGCTGTAAAACACCCTGATGCACAGCAACAGTTCTCACCGCTGAGGATGCTCGGAGCGAAGGTACAGCAGGAGACGCCCAGGTCGTGGGCGTTCTTCTCTGCGTGGAGCTGGTTCATGCGCAGGTCCCACAAACGCAGGTCTCCGTATGTGGAGCCAGTCATAAACATCTGACTGCAGGGGCTAAAGGAGCAGGCTACCATTGTTGTGTCATTCACTGCCCCGGTCCTTCACAAACACAACCGACAGCAGCTGCATGAGCAATTTATTTTTCACTTCAGGGCTATTATCATTCCCATTTATTAACACATGGAAACTGATAGTGACAGGAGGCCAGTGCAAACACTGGTGCAGACTCCTGTTTACATTTATGTTCCAGCTCATTTTTGTCATTATAACAAAAACTACAGACCTGTATAATGTTGAGAAGTCTTAATGTTAAGAACATCTTTAAATTTACCATCAGCTGATAACACAATAGCTTATAATAAACAACAATTATTTTAATTCTCGACTAATCTTCCATGTAATCTTGCTATCAAAAGTCAGAAAATTGTGAAAATGCTTGTCACATTTTTTTTTGTGACATTTAGAGTCACACTGCAAGATAGAGGCTTCCTAGCATTTAAGAAACTCCAGACAGGGAAAGTTCCCTTTTTTTCCCCTTAAATAATTTAGCTTCAGAGATACTCGGTTAACAATTTTACCTTCGCAGCTGTCTGGAGGGAAAATCCCAAAGAGCCAAAGTGCCATCAGATGCACCAGAAACCAAGTGGAGAGAGTCAGGAGAGAAAGCGCAGATCCTGACAGGGCTACGGCCAGGATGCTCCAGCACAGCCTCGATCTCACCCGAGACCATTGACCAGATCACCGTGGTCGCATCTGTGGAGCATGAAGCGAGGAACTGACCACAGGCGCTGAAGCAGCAGCAGTGGACACTGTAGCCGTGACCTGTCAGCGGCGAAAAAGGCAGCTCGGAGAAATCACGGGCGTCGTATATCCTGAGGGTTTTGTCCCCAGAACATGTGGCTAACAGCTTGGCCGAGAAGGCGCACCAGTTGACATCGTCTTGATGGTGTTGTAAAGTGCAGATAAGGGACGTCATCTGGAGAGCTGGACCTGAAGATGTCACAGATGGATTAAGAAAATAAAAAGCATAATTTGAAAAAAAAAAGTGTATTTAAATCCAAAACCACGGGATAAACAAACAAATATCAGACCAGTTTTGATCAGTTTCATCTTTAAATTTGACAACCCTTTTCCACCCATCAGTACGGTGGCCCCTAGAGACAAAACACTTGCAAACTCCAAAACACTTGCAAACTCCAAAACACTTGCAAACTCCAAAACACTTGCAAACTCCAAAACACTTGCAAACTCCAAAACACAACGGAAGTGCTCCAGGACGCTAGGGGCAGTGTTGAGCTCGATTTGCAAAATAAACGGCAAGTTTGTCTGTATGGGACGGTCTAGTCTCCGTCTCGCTTCCCAGGTTGCCTAGCAACCATGATACTAACCGCTGGAAACGTGTCATACAACTTTGTTTGACAGAAATGAAGGAGAACATATTTTGTTAATTTGTTTATTTGTTTCTACAAGAGCTTTGTGTGATTTGATAAGTATCTGAGGCTGAGACCACAGGACAGTAAAACATGATTTTTGGGCTTCATTTCTGTACTGAACAGTCATTTAAGATTAGTTAGTAAATAACAATTAGCTAATGTTGTTCATGAGACTAAAGTCATATCACTTTGGTAATGTAAATATAATATGGCCAATATTATAGTTATTATATTAATCATTATTAGCTATTACAGCAGTGAACATGAACTCTGTGTCAAATACTGAGCCTCAGTACAGATTCAAGTTGCAGTTAGTTATGTCTTATCACCTTAAATCTTCACTCAAAGACAAGTGTCTTTGACAGTGTATATATAGGTGTATCATATATAAGAGACAAATGTTGTTCCTTCAGTATGTTAGCATTACTAAATTTGGCTCATTACTTACATATATTTATAAAAAGAAAATGTACAAGCTGTGATAACTGTTTCTGATAAAATGAAGAGTAGACTGATATATTGAATATTCCTTTATTGGGTGAGAAAATCAGACCATGTCATAACTGCTTTAAGTCATACAGAATAGATATCAGAGCCTTAAACAGGCTGACTTCTGCTAAATGGGTCAAACTGGGCAGAAAGTATACAAACACATAACATCCTTATAAAATATGATGTAACACTATAGATCAACTTACCTCAGAATATATAAAGCATATAAACAATTACAGCAATATGATGCAACAAACACAGCAGTGCTACTAATGCAAAATACTCAAAGCTTCATAGAACTGAAACAAACATTTATTTTTAGGTCCATTCTGCTGCTGATACATACTTTAGGTTTCTGAATGTTAAACTTGTTGCTGCCTTTCATAGTGTTTAACTTGAAGGCCCTGAGTACTTTCTCCCACACTGAAAACACTGGGAGGATAAAATTATTTGAACATTACCTAATAAGACTGATTCAGGACAGACAATTAGTGATTCTAAACTTTTCTAGCAGTCCTTCACAAACAGGGAACAGTCTGCCTATTCTCTCCATCTGTCAGCTGCTGCTGGCTCCTCCTCTTCCTCACACACTGCTGAGTTTGTCCTGGTGGATCATCAGGGATGCAAAGCCTCACAGATGATGTGCAGCAGTGGGTCCCTCAGTCTATCCTCACTCTGGACACTTGCAGTTGTCACACATGGAAATCAAATGTGTGATAAGCTGCAGGATTCAAACACAAGTGTAACTTATAAATGAATGTTCATACTTTTATTACACAATCAGAGAGAAAGAAACAGAGAGAGAGAGTGAAGGACAGACAGACAGGTGACAGTCTCAGGTGTACACACTGCTACAAAACAGCACAAAAGAAGGAGGATTTAGTGTTTGTGTTATTCCGAAACAAAAAGAGTTCCCAGATAAATGGTAAATGGCCTGTATTTGTATAGCGCTTTTACTAGTCCCTAAGGACCCCAAAGCGCTTTACACATCCAGTCATCCACCCATTCACACACACATTCACACACTGGTGATGGTAAGCTACATTGTAGCCACAGTCACCCTGGGGCGCACTGACAGAGGCGAGGCTGCTGGACACTGGCGCCACCGGACCCTCTGACCACCACCAGTAGGCAACGGGTCAAGTGTCTTGCCCAAGGACACAACGATCGAGACTGTCGGAGCCGGGGCTCGAACCAGCAACCTTCTGATTACAAGGCGAACTCCCAACTCTTGAGCCACGATCGCCCCAGATGGTACAGTGGGACACATGTGTGACTCCTGTGATTAAAGAATCTTTCTTTCAGCTTAATGAGTGAACCGTCAGCTCATTCAAACACACGTTAAAGTCCGTTTGGCTCGACACCACCGAACAGAGGCAGCAATATAACACAGCTAACATTAACAGTGCAGTGAATCCTGCTTGTGCCGTGATATTCAGGACTGCAAACTGAGCAGCATCACTGACTTTCAGCTTGTTGTGTTTGTGGATATATGACTGACTTTATTTATCCATAAAATCATCACATTCTCTGTAAGATTAAAGTCAACTAACGGCGTATATTTTGAAGTAAAGGCTTTAAAACCAAGTTAGTACAAACATCGCTAATGTCACATAACTTTCCCGACATGTGGCCAACAGTAATGTTTTAATGTTCTTCATTATAAAAACATTTGCGCATAAATAAGTGACATAATATTCAGTACTTACTTCTGAAAGTTTACTCTTCGGCGGCTCCGCTTCCGCCGTTTTTTTCGGCAAAATTATCCACACCACCGCTGCGCTATGAAATCTGGGATATGTTGGGCCCATCCTTAAAATTCAGGGAAATTAAGGACGCGTTTGAGGGCCGCATTTCGAGCAGCCTTTGAATTGGGACAGCCTTCGTCGTGTCGCTGTGACGTAATCGGCCTTAAAATGCGGCCTTTAAGGCTGCAGACCCTGAATTGGGATACAGCCCAAATCCGGTCATTGGTACTTCCTGGCTTGTGTAGTTACTAGGTAACAAAAGCTCAACACTGCCCCTAGCGTCCTGGAGCACTTCCGTTGTGTTTTGGAATTTGCATGTGTTTTGGGGTTGGCAAGTGTTTTGGAGTTGGCAAGTGTTTTGGAGTTGGCAAGTGTTTTGGAGTTTGCAAGTGTTTTGGAGTTTGCAACTGTTTTGGAGTTTGCATGTGTTTTGGAGTTTGCATGTGTTTTGGAGTTTGCAAGTGTTTTGGAGTTTGCATGTGTTTTGGAGTTTGCATGTGTTTTGGAGTTTGTACGTGCTTTGTCTCTAGGGGCCACCGTACATCAGTACTTAAACAACTAGAGAATTAACAGAACCCCATTTTACATTTAGTTCCCAATCCGATGGCTTTACACATCCCATTATTATTTTATTTGAAGTTGGGCTCAATTTACTTACATTTTTGTTTCATTAAAATGGACAACAAAAAAACAACAACAGGAAAATGTGTATACTTCTGCAAAGCAAAGTAACATCCTCTGTCATGTGGACAGCCAAGTTTTTGTTCCTATCTCACCTTTTACAACACAGCTGGATACACACTGAAAGTTTAAACCACCTGAACCCGTTTTCTAGCATCACCTGTAAAGCTAGCAGGATGCTGCTGATGCTGTAGTGGCTGTAAGATCCGAGCTAACTGCGCTTCACAGCCGTAAAAACAGCGTCAAACTTCATGTCAAAAATCAAACATTAGTCAGCCCGTCTGTGGCCAAAACTGCCTAACAAGCAAACCCAGGCTGCAAATGTTAAGAAATCTGGTTGTAATGTAACGTGTAACGTCTCCTCACCTTTCCCCGTCGAGATGTCTACTCTCTTCGGAGTTGTTTACTTCCTCGTCAATCACCTGACCATGACGTAATGCGGCCGCGTCACCCTTTCTGTATCGTAACTTTCTGTTGACAGGACTCTAATAGTTAAAGGCCTAAAGCTTGCTTCACAGTCTTTAACGAATAGCCGCATATTAAATGTTTTATTAAAATAAATAAATAAATAAATAAATAAATAATAAATAATAATAATAATAATAAAATATCACAAATATAAAAAAATAGGAAGCAAAGTTTCCAATCTCACACAATGTACTTTAAATGAATCCAGGTTTGAATCTATCGATCTATCTATCTATCTATTGTGGTGGACCACTGGAGGGCTCCACTCACACCCAGTTCTCAGGAAGTGTTGTTGCTGTGTTTTGGAGGGAAAGTGTTCAGTTGTGTGGTGATGAGTAATAAACGAGCAGTGTTAATCGAGAGCTCTCGTGTCGTCTGTGTTTACCTCCACACTATCTACATTTTTTTTACAAAAAAAAAAAAAATACAGCGGAACTCGTGTTACTTCATTCCATTCAACGATATCTCTTTTCTTTGGCTTGATAAACTCTTGGCGTGCTTTTGCAGTACGCTTTCTGTCATTATCCATTTGCACTGCAACAAGCGCTGTCTGATCAGTTTTGCAGCATTTGGCTGAATCTGAGCAGAGAGTAGAGCCCTGTACACTTCACATTTCATCCTGCTGCTTCTATCGGCAGTCACATCAGCAGTGTACCCATGCCATAACATTGCCTACAGCCTGTTTGACAGATAATGTGGTATGCTTCACATCATGAGTGGTTTCTCACATTCTCCATATCTTTCTCTTCCCAAGTTAATCTTGGCTTCATAGCGCTCTTTTAGAAGTTTCCGGCCTTCAAGAATGAAAACATCCTCTAGGCATTATAGACTTCCACAATGATAATCTTACCTCAGTGTTCTTCACTTGTTTTGATGTTGTAAAGACTTTCTTCTTAACCTAAGGAATTCTGTACCACCCACTGTAGCCATTTCCAATGATCATTCAGGCCTTTTGGTGTTGTTGAGCTGGTCAGCACATTCAGTCTTTTTAAGAATGAAGCAGCTTGTGGGTTTGTTTGTTTTCTACCTCGACTGGTTTATATTTGTTATTCAGCCTAAATATGGTCTGGACAGTAGCGGTTTTAGACACGGGCGGTTGCCCGGGGCGGCATCGTGGTGGGGGGCGGCATCACGGGCATCGGTAAAAAAAAAAAAAAAAAAAAAAAAAAAAAAAAAAAAAAAAATTGCCCGTACTCATGCTGCCCCGACGTCAGCCAGCGCATATTGGGAATGGCATAGGCACCGATCGGTTTTCTATCGCCCATTTGCTGGGAGTAAGGACGCCCTTCGTTTGCGAGGTGCGCCTGCTGCTTGCGGCGCAGAGAGGAGAGGGCGGGGCGGCGGGGGATTCTCTGGCTGGCTGGAGCAGCATCCAATAACCAACTCGCAAAATAAAACAAAATAAAAACAAACCAACAAACACGCAAACACCAGACATTATAATACAGACTTATAATTTGCACCGATGTTTTTTCGAAATGCTATACACGAAAAGTGAGCGCGAGAGCCCTCGGTGCACCTGCTTGCTGCTGAAGTCAAAGTAAACTTTATTGTCATCTCCGCTACAGTCCAGTATAAAGAGAGACGAGACGACGAGGCTCCAGTTACAGCAGTGCAAGTAAACAAACAATATATATAAGAAGAGTAAGAAAATAAATATACACTTTAGGACTTGGGATAAAGCAAGCAATTAATTAATTAATTAAGCATAGCAATTTAAAATTTACAGTTTGATGATTTAAAGTCTCACACACAACCCGTCGAAAGGGGAGGAGGGGGCGGCTGCTTCCAAATAGAGCGCATTTCATTCATAATGATGTAAATCCAAGCCCATTATGTATTCATGATTTGAATCCTGTGTTGTGTGAAATCTCAGAAATGCACCCTAGACAAAGTGAATCTGTGAACTAAGGTGTAGGTGTGTTAGATCATGTTGTGGTGATCCTTGGGTTGAGGGATGGGTGTTCATACTGCAGTGCAAAATTAAAACCAATGGAAGATGGACAAGAAAAGTTCAAAGCCATCAGGTCCACAGTTTAGAAAAAAGAGAAAAGAAGGGGAGGAGAAACGAGCAAAAGATACAGGTAAGCAGATGTGTCATTGGATAATGGCAGGTCATCCTGAAACAATCAGAATACTTTATTAATCCCTAAGGAAATTATGTGCATTACAGTTGCTCCAAGAAGAAATGGTAAAAATAGTAACAGTAACGGACTAAACTCCAAACAATACATTATGTTACAGATTTTAATATTAATTAGTCATTGTCAATTGTTGACGCGACGAATCCTACTTCCGGGCCTAAAGTAGTCTGCGTTTAATATGGCTTTTGTGTTGTTAACATGTTTAATGTTATGTATTTTCTTCTATTTGATCTCAAAAAGCTCCTAAAACAGTCAGTGATCACTGTTGACCTCCCTCGGCTTTTATTACCGCTAATCATTTATTTAAGCTCAGTTTTTAAAACCTTAGGATGTAACTACAGCCCAGCCCATGCAGCAGTATATGAATGACTAACCTCGTATTATGGATGGATTATCTCAGTTGTTCTCCTGGCTGAAGTTTGGTCCTTTTACAGCATCCTGCCATGCAATTACATTTGTTCCTGACCACCGAGAACACTCACGTTAACTTTTATCGAGTGGAAAAAAAGTTAGCTTGTTTATATTATGCTAACATAGCTGTGTCGCTAGCGGTCACGTAGCACATCATTATATACCAGCTAGCCCAACTTCAGTAACCCTACAAACGTCACTGCTTTTTAGTTTTCTGTCTTCATTTATGCTGGAAGTGATAACAGAGCTGTACGTTTTAATTTGTTTCCAAAACCCCGCAGTCAGGACATGCTATATTGGATTTAGATAGAAGCTAGCGAGCTAACTCCCTGCTAACTTCTAACTCCGTTAAATGTCATAAATTCTGTTTTCATGGATGCCTGGATGCTAAACTCAATTGTTACACCTGGTAGAGCAGAACGCTGATCAATTTATTAAAGATGAAAGACTTTAGACAGTTTTTCAACTCTCAGTAATGCCATAGTGATCGTTTGATATATGGACCTGCAGCGGAGTTTAGGCCCAGACACGGCTAGTGACGTCAGACTGAACAACCGTTTGGCGTTTCCATGGTTTTTGCATCTTCTTTAAGTGCGAGTCATACCATCTCGGAATTCGACAAGACTGGTAAGCTCTCAACTTGCTCTCCGTCTGATATGATCAGGGTTTTTTGTGTGTTTTCTTGAGGTTTTGCGACGCTGTGTGTTAAAGGCCTAGCAGCCGTCATTTAGCCAATGTGAGCTACTCTGTAAGAGCAGGTGGGAGGGAACAGCTGCTTCTGTTGTGCTTCCGACTTGGAAATTTCCTCGGTCGAGTGGGTTATCTGGCATTTCCCCTCTTGAGTTTTCTAAACACTCATTTTTGTCGATATTTTAAGTTTGTTAGTTGGACAGAGTTAAATTAGATGTCGAAAGTTACTCTTGTCTCCTGGTGTTTATTATTTAAAAGGAATCTGACACTTATGCTAGTCTGTTTTTGAATGTAAACAAATCATCCAATCTAACACAATTTCTGATACTTGTTTGCTGAAAGTTTAGGCGATGGTATGAGGGCAGTGTTTAATATAGCGTTATTTAACTATAAGCTATAAGAGACTTAGAGCTTTTTATTGTCATTGTGCAGTTTCTTGCACAGCGAAATTGGGTATAATCTGTTAATGTGGCTTTTGTATTTAGTTGTTGTTGTTCAAACTCACTGTACTGCTACCTAACCAGTGTAGGATTGATGTAGTATTTAAGTTTTCTTTCCCTTTCTCCAAAATAACAATGAGAAAATTCAAACCTAGCAACGACTTTGTTTTTTTTTTTTTTTTTGTTTGTTTTGTTTTCAGTTCATAAACGTATGTGTCTTTGTTCCTAATGCAGCTATGAACAATGACCATAGCTGACGGATCTTCAGAAAAGTCTGACCACGAGTCAGCCGGATGTAATCGATCCTCCTTCACCAGTGGAGACGTGGGGATGGACGGCAGTTGTTCCAGCAGCTGGGCAGTGGGCCCCACTGCACCCAGTGACTCTCCAAGGCTCAAGGCTCCAGTAGGCTGCCTGGCCCCCACTCCTGGAGCTGCTGTGTACAACAGTACACCCTCCTCTGTGGACCGGCCCAAGGACCAAGGTCAGAGCAAAGCCTTGCTTTTTTTCAAAATGTCTTTTTAAGCTGTTTGAAGATTTTTTATTGTCAGACAGAATAGTTTTCCAACCTGTTTTAGCAAATATGGAACCACACTTTTTAGCCATTATTTACCCATATTTGTCAGAATTGGTTTTAGTAGCATACAGCTAATCTTTTTGCTTCTGCTTTCACACAAGTTTGACAACTGCTTTTGTGGGTGTTGTGTTGCTGCTTCCCTTCTCCGTTCATTCATCCAGTTATGTAATGCATCCAGCTTTGCATGATCAGTCACTTCAGCTCGTGATGCAATTGCTGTTTTTATATAAAGATCGGCAGCCCAACTTGTTTAGCAGAAACAAAGGAGAAGGCAAACTGTCCTGTCTTTCTTCCTGAGCCTGTTTAGGAGTTGTTCACAGTGGCCAGAATCACATTTTATATAACTGTTAATAGTTGTAGCTATTACTGTGATGTCCTGAAAATGACTTTGCCATGTGCCAGTGTGTGGTTGTATAAGTAAGGTAGCATTAAATTATGTCCTTTTTAAAATGTATTGAAACAGATTTTTAGTAATAATTGTGGCTCTGTGTGTCAGTGATGGTCAGTGGCGATGGAATTGACTTGCCCCAGAAGGTGCTGTTCTCACCAGATCGGCTCAGCCTAAAGTGGGCCCAGGTTCACCGCATTGGTGCAGGCCTCCAGAACATGGGGAACACCTGCTTCCTCAACTCAGCCCTGCAGTGTCTCAGCTACACCCCTCCTTTAGCAAACTACATGCTGACGCGGGAGCACTCCAAAACATGTAAGTTTATTTCACCAACAGTGGTGTTACGCAGTCCTGCGCTGATTCTCACATTGTATCACTCCTTACTCACTCAGTATTTTGTCTCTGTCTCCGCTGCAGGTCATGAGCCAGGGTTCTGTATGATGTGTACCATGCAAAACCACATCATTCAGGTTTTTGCCAACTCTGGGAATGTCATTAAGCCCATTGGTGTACTCAATGAGCTTGGGTGTAAGTGGATGACTGTTGATGCTGTGCTCTGTGCAAAGTGTTTACCTATATTTTAATGATAGGAGGCGCTGTGTGACTGTTTACCTTTTGTAATTTTGGAGGGAAATAATCTGGAGGGATTTTGAATTCTGTTTTTAAATAAGTGTAAACTTGCATTTAACTGTAGTATCCTTTACAATAATTCACCTCCTGCTTTGTTTTTTGGTTCTGTTTTTCCTCGTTCCCCTCACACAGGGATTGCAAACCACTTCTGCTATGGAAGCCAGGAAGATGCTCATGAATTCCTGCGGTGCACAGTGGATGCTATGCAAAAGTCCTGCTTACCTGGAACCAAGTGAGTGTCATTTTACATTGTATGCATTCTAAACAAATTAAACACACAAAAATATTTTTACTTGGGCTTGACAGTGTTTGCACTTTATTATGTAGTAAGATCCATAATTAGCTACGTAGAGGTAACACCGTGACAGTAGGAGAATATGAAATAAATCCTTTATCCTGTTTTTCAGGAAGTGCAGTTTATACTAGTTCCTTTTTACTAATAATGCTTCAATTGCTGAGAGTATTTTTCAGAAATGCAGATTCCTCAGTCTCTTGCCTGACTGACACCTCAGTTTACATACTAGGCAAGCCACTTGATATAATACCTCATTATTATATCAAGTTCTTTAATGAACTTGACTGCTCCAACACAAAGTATTCTTACACTGGGTGTGGTAGCTTGTTTTGGTAACAGGGCTTGAAAAGATCAGAAGCGCCTTAAACGTGTAGTAAAACAGGTGATTATGGGGGAGAGCTGCCAGACTTAGTGTCTAGTATAGATTTCTTCTGAGGCAACAGGGTAAGCAGTGTGAGCAGGAGCACTCAACCCCTCAGGTCATCTCTTATTCACCCTAATGGCATTAGTGCTATTATTGCAGCAGCAAAATTCAGAAAATCCAGGTTTTTCTATGTGTTACTATAGAGCTTCAAAGTCGCACATTTAACCAAAACTACACGTTTAACAGATGCACTGGGCTGAGTGTTGTGCTTCTTGTTAGACTCCTAAAAATAATTTATTAATTCATTTATTTTTTTAAGAACCTAAAGTGTCAATTCTCATCAAATCAATTCTTCCCGTGTAGCAGCAGATGACCTCTTAAGTAATTAATTGTGCTCCAATTCCTCCTATTGTCTTTTCTGCTACTTGAATACTGTAAAGTGATCGTCTGGTTCCAAAATGCTAAAAAATAAATGGTCAGTCAGTTAATTGTTGCACTGTCCTTATTAGTTAACTTTTGTGCTTTATCTTTTTATTATAGATTGGACAGGCAAACGCAGGCAACCTCTTTCATCCATCAAGTGTTTGGCGGGTACCTAAGATCCAGAGGTAAGTCACTGTTTTTTAAGGTTTGATTTATTTTTCTTTTATTTGTCTTTTTATGTCTTACAGCTTGTGTGATACTCATAGCACTGATTTCTGTTTCAGTTAAATGTTTAAACTGCAAAGCTGTCTCAGATACATTTGACCCTTTTCTGGATATCACTCTGGAAATTAAGGTAATTGGACAACATTCAAAGTGACGTTGCTACTATGTATTCTCTGCATTATGGAGTGTGAGGTTTTTCCTCTCTCTCTCTGTTCATATAGACTGCTCCAAATGTCTCCAAAGCTCTGGAGCAGTTTGTCAAGCCAGAACAGCTGGGTGGCAAAATAGAATAGAATTAGAATAGAATTCAACTTTATTGTCATTGCACATGCACAGGTACAGGGCAACGAAATGCAGTTTGCATCCATCCAGAAGTGCTTTAGTGATATAGATATATTACAATATATATTAGCAATAATATAGATATGTAAGTATATTACAGAAATGGGTCTATTATGGTATGTCATAATGTACACGGTATGAAGTATGTTCTGAATATTCTATAACTATAGGTATGTACAGGCTGTAGTGAGTACAAGCTATGTACAGGCTATGAACAGGATATAAATATGAAAAACTATACAGAATATGAAATAAATAACTTTACAGAAATCTGAGATATACAGTTATACAGAAATGGGAACTATGCAAGTTGTAAACAGTTGTAGGGTTAAAAATGATCGTATGTACAGAATGATTATTTACAGAGCTATACAGTAGTGCAGTTAAGATAAATTAGATATGTGGATAATTTCTACAGTATCTATATAAAGTGCTAGTGGTTGTGAGTGGTGGTTCAGTCCATGTTATTATTGTGTGTTTGAGGGTACAGTTGTCCATTGTGGGTGTGTGTATGTTCAGTCCATGTGTTAACGTGGGTCAGATGTCAGGAGGCAGAGTTCAGGAGTTTGACAGCTGTGGGGAAGAAGCTGTTCCGGTACCTGGTGGTCTTAGTCCGGAGGCTCCTGTAGCGCCTCCCAGAGGGCAGGAGGGTGAAGAGTCCATGTGATGGGTGACTGGGGTCTCTGATGATTTTCCCAGCCCTTTTCAGACACCGCTTCCTGTAGATGTCTTTTATGGCAGGAAGTGGTGCTCTGGCGATGCGCTGGGCAGTTTTCACGACCCTCTGCAACGCCTTCCGGTCCGAGGCAGAGCAGTTCCCGTGCCAGACTGTTATACAGTTGGTCAGGATGCTCTCGATGGTGCAACGATAGAAGTTCACCAGGATGTCTGAGGACAGGTGGTTCTTCCTCAGAGTCCTCAAGAAGAAGAGGCGCTGGTTAGCCTTCTTGACCAGCCTGGAGCAGTTGGTCGTCCAGGTGAGATCCTCGGAGATGTGGACTCCCAGGAACTTGAAGCTGCTCACACGCTCCACAGCCGTCCCCTTAATGTGGATGGGTGGATGTGGGTCAGCATTCCTCCTGTAGTCCACGATGAGCTCCTTGGTCTTCTCGGTGTTAAGCAGCAGGTTGTTTGTGTCGCACCACTCAGCCAGACGATCCACCTCCTCCCTGTAGGCGGCCTCATCGTTGTCACTGATGAGGCCAATCACCGTGGTGTCATCTGCAAACTTAATGATGGTGTTGGAACCATCAGCAGGTCTGCAGTCGTGGGTGAAGAGGGAGTAGAGGAAGGGGCTCATCACACAGCCTTGTGGTACACCGGTGTTCATTGTGATGGTAGATGAGCAGTGGTTATCCAGCCGGACATGTTGGGGGCGGTTGGTCAGGAAGTCCAGTAACCATTTGCAGATGAGGGAACTGATGCCCAGGTCTGTCAGTTTCCTGATGAGTTGTGAGGGGTGGATTGTATTGAACGCTGAACTGAAGTCTATAAACAGCATTCTGGCGTAGGTGTTGTTGTTGTCCAGGTGTGAGAGGACAGAGTGCAGTGCGATGGAGACTGCATCCTCTGTGCTCCTGTTCTGGCGGTATGCGAATTGGTGGGGGTCCAAAATAGCAGATTCTGGAGAGACACTGAGCCTCGCGTTGTTCACGCGCCGCCATCTTGGAATCTTAATGCTTACAAATGCACCAAGTAAGTCAAAGAGATGCCAAACCATGATGAGTTTTAGTGTTTAGGTGTGATTTTTGTCAACAAGCTGAATGTTTGTTTCCTTCAGGTGCAAAAAAATGGTATCGGCCTCAAAAAGATTCACAATCCATCGCAGCGCCAATGTGCTCACCATCTCACTCAAACGCTTTGCAGACTTCAGTGGAGGCAAAATCACAAAGGCAAATGGCCAATAGTGTCTGCTTAAGTCATAAAGATACATGACAGATGCTTTGTTTTATTATAAAACAGGATATTTGCATGTAATGTTTGAAATTTTTTGTTTGGTGGTCATCAGGATGTGAAGTATTTGGAGCATCTGGATCTGCAGCCCTTCATGTCTCAGTCCCACGGGGAGCCCCAGCTCTACAGGCTGTATGCTGTGCTGGTTCACTCTGGATTGAGTTGTCATGCTGGACACTATTTCTGCTATATTAAGGTACTGGCTGTGCCCGAATCTGTTTGAATGCTGCTGTTGCGTAGTACAAACAAACACGCACCATAAACAACACATTTCAGCAGAAAACTGAACGCAAACAGGGAAAAATACTTTGTATGCATTGAAAGAAAGAAAAAAAAAAAGACCCCTATATAACCATAAGATTCTTCTATTTAGCTCAAATTCAATTCAGAAACTGAATCTGCTGTGTCACATCTCTCTCATTCTGTCTCACAGGCCAGCAATGGGCACTGGTTTCAGATGAATGACTCGTCCGTGTCAGTCAGTGACATTAGGACCGTCCTAAACCAGCAGGCATATGTCCTCTTCTACATCAAGTGAGTAAACATCGGTATTTTTAAACATTCTAGGCTTATTCCTTCAGTAGAACTTTTCCCATCATTATTTAATAATGTAGACATGTTTATTCCCACTTTTCTTGTAGAAAATGTATTATTATAACCTAATGTTATAATGTTGATGCTTTGTCATGGTTAATATTCTTTTTTCCATGTCATCAGGTGCACAGATGTGAAAAAAACTGGGGACTACAGCCACTTGAACCATAACGCTGGCATATCTGGTCAGTCATCTCCCCGGCCGGTGGTGATCCCACGCACCATCGCCACCATCCATCACAACAGTGTTGGCTTCATAGGTCCCCAGCTGCCACCACACATGAACAAGGTACTTCCTCACCTGAGGGTACTGATAATGTTGTTGTTTTTGTTAAACCCAGTGTTTCTCTTCTAAAAACCTGTTGTTGTGACTTCTTGTTCCTTCAGAGTTCTCTTCAGCAGCAGTGCGGTGGGGAAACCAAACCATGGACTAGCTTCTTCTGCTTCCTCTGCTTCCATCTCCCACTCAGTAAGCCGGCCCACAATGATTCCAGACAGCGACAAACAACAGAAGCTTTCATTTTCAATTGGGCTAAGCAAACCAAACTGCCCATCTGCTTCTTCCTCCTCTTACTGCAAGCCGTCCTCCGCCAGCAGTTCCTCCTCCTCCAGCTCTTTGTCCTCCTCCAGCTCTTTGTCCTCCTCACAGTCTACCTCAGACGTCCAACCAGACGTTCGTTTTATTCCGCGTCCACTAAACCAAGTCAGCGGCATGCCTTTCATCCTGCTGCTAATGAAAGCCAGGATTTCTCCACTCCTGTCACAAGGGCTAAAACTCCATCTGAACCCCTGCCTCACTGTACAGAATCCTCCGCCGTTAGCGCTTCACCCTCAGCTACTGAGGGTCCACTAAACCAAGTCAGCGGCATGCCTTTCAGTAATGGGGATCAGAACCCTGTAGGAAACGGGGCGTCCTTCCTGGTGCCGTACAGCCAAGAGTCTTCAGAGGAATTAGACCAAGAGAACTGTGGCACTCTGGATAACGGCAGTTCATCCAAGTCTCATCCTAATGAAAATAAAGACACAGGAAATGTCTTTGGCGGTTTTGGGAGAATTATCAATGGGGAGTCAGGAGTGCACCATCACGGCAATGGATTAAATGGACAAACGTATGGAGACTTCAAATCCAGCCAAAATGGGCACCACAATGGTCATCACAAAGTGAATGGACACAGCGGCCCTGACAAGGTAAATCTTGTCTTTATTTTTATAATGCTTGTCTGTTTTGGTTTTTGTTTGTTTTTCTTAAAGGGACATATTATTAATATTTCTTTTATTTATTTTGGGCACATCAGATCTCTGGCAGTAATCATGGCAGTTGGACGTCTACGGCTCCTGTTGCTAATGGAATAGGCAGTGACCATAGCCAAACAAAGTAAGCCTAACACTGAACTAAAAAAAACTTATTGCTCTGCTGTCCATTTTATGCATTTAAATTTTTAAGTTTAGAGGAGTGATCTTAAAACTGTGCAGACTTTCCTCTCTGCCAGTGTGACAAAGCATTGCTCATATTGCTTTTGTATTTTATTTTTCCAGCAAACATGCCTCATCCCAGGCTAGTTCTTCTCAGAGCATTCATCCTGCTGCTAATGAAAGCCAGGATTTCTCCACTCCTGTCACAAGGGCTAAAACTCCATCTGAACCCCTGCCTCACTGTACAGAATCCTCCGCCGTTAGCGCTTCACCCTCAGCTACTGCTACAACTACCCCTTCTGTTGCAGCTAAAGAATCTGCTTCCGCTCTTTCTTCTTCTGGGCAAGATGGCTGAGAGTCCTCTTGCGATTTTGATCCTCTTTGTCTGGAGAGGAAAGGCGAGCCCGTGGCGGGGAGCCCTTGAACTTGTTTGTTTCTGGTGCTGTAGAAGGTGAGAAATTTCCTTCCTTGTAGTCCCGTCTGTACCGGTGACGATCGTCGTCGCTTTCTTGTTCGTGACTCCTATACCTGTAGTGTCTTTCTCTATCTCTGCCAGAGCTAGAGTACAGTCTTTGCCTGTCTCGGGAAGATCGTTTTTCATTGCAACTAGAACTAGGCTTGGACTGATACTGCTCCTTAGTATCCTTACGTCCTTCAGTCCCTGTTGTTGCACATTTATCTTGTGGTAGATCCTTGGCTTCATCCTTGCTTACGCTAACTTTCTGTGGAGCTGCAGAAGCCCCACTGGTGCTTTGAGAGCAGCCCGGCTGAGGGGGTAAGGCTGCTTCCGCTCTTTCTTCTTCTGGGCAAGATGGCAACCCAGCAGCCTTACGGGACTACAAGGAAGGAAATTTCTCACCTTCTACAGCACCAGAAACAAACAAGTTCAAGGGCTCCCCGCCACGGGCTCGCCTTTCCTCTCCAGACAAAGAGGATCAAAATCGCAAGAGGACTCTCAGCCATCTTGCCCAGAAGAAGAAAGAGCGGAAGCAGATTCTTTAGCTGCAACAGAAGGGGTAGTTGTAGCAGTAGCTGAGGGTGAAGCGCTAACGGCGGAGGATTCTGTACAGTGAGGCAGGGGTTCAGATGGAGTTTTAGCCCTTGTGACAGGAGTGGAGAAATCCTGGCTTTCATTAGCAGCAGGATGAAAGGCATGCCGCTGACTTGGTTTAGTGGACGCGGAATAAAACGAACGTCTGGTTGGACGTCTGAGGTAGACTGTGAGGAGGACAAAGAGCTGGAGGAGGACAAAGAGCTGGAGGAGGAGGAACTGCTGGCGGAGGATGGCTTGCAGTAAGAGGAGGAAGAAGCAGATGGGCAGTTTGGTTTGCTTAGCCCAATTGAAAATGAAAGCTTCTGTTGTTTGTCGCTGTCTGGAATCATTGTGGGCCTGCTTACTGAGTGGGAGATGGAAGCAGAGGAAGCAGAAGAAGCTAGTCCATGGTTTGGTTTCCCCACCGCACTGCCGCTGGTGCTGGTGCTGGGCTTGGAGCTTGTGGGATAGTCCCTCAGAGATCCATTCCCATTAACATGAACTACGCTGCTGTCAGCGTAGTCTGTGCAGCGATGTTTTTCCGGTGGAAAGCCATTGTCATGTTCAAAGTCTCTGTCAGAGTGGTGTCGCTTGCGGCTCTCCCTTTCCTCGCTTCTTCTGTTTCTGTGGCTCCGAGCTGCGTCTGGGCTGTGCAGTTCGGGATCGCTGTCCCGATGTCTCTTCTTTTTCTTCTTCATTTCCGCAGCTCTGTCTGAATCTCCGTCAGAACTTCTACGGGATGATAGAGAACCAATGACATTGTTTAACAAAACCGAGATCAAGCTTTACGGCCAGCCTAAGACAGAAAAAGTGACCCATTATCAATAAAATGATGAAAATTCTTTCCGTTTTTAAGAAAATAATAATACTGATAGTGAGCTTTAACCCCATATTATTTTCAAACAAAATCTAGCTTAAAACAAACAAACACATTTCCTTCTGTTTTCATTAAAGGATCGAGAGAAAGATGGCAATACTCACCCACTCTCACGGTGTCTGTCTTTATCCTTTGATTTCTTCTTTTTCTTACTCTTTTTGTGTTTTTTAGTGTGGCGGGCCTCAGAGCTGTCGTGACTCCTATCCCTGTAGTGTCTTTCTCTATCTCTGCCAGAGCTAGAGTACAGTCTTTGCCTGTCTCGGGAAGATCGTTTTTCATTGCAACTAGAACTAGGCTTGGACTGATACTGCTCCTTAGTATCCTTACGTCCTTCAGTTCCTGTTGTTGCACATTTATCTTGTGGTAGATCCTTGGCTTCATCCTTGCTCACGCTAACTTTCTGTGGAGCTGCAGAAGCCCCACTGGTGCTTTGAGAGCAGCCCGGCTGAGGGGGTAAGGCTGCTTCCGCTCTTCCTTCTTCTGGGCAAGATGGCGACCCAGCAGCCTTACCCCCTCAGCCGGGCTGCTCTCAAAGCACCAGTGGGGCTTCTGCAGCTCCACAGAAAGTTAGCGTGAGCAAGGATGAAGCCAAGGATCTACCACAAGATAAATGTGCAACAACAGGAACTGAAGGACGTAAGGATACTAAGGAGCAGTATCAGTCCAAGCCTAGTTCTAGTTGCAATGAAAAACGATCTTCCCGAGACAGGCAAAGACTGTACTCTAGCTCTGGCAGAGATAGAGAAAGACACTACAGGGATAGGAGTCACGACAGCTCTGAGGCCCGCCACACTAAAAAACACAAAAAGAGTAAGAAAAAGAAGAAATCAAAGGATAAAGACAGACACCGTGAGAGTGGGTGAGTATTGCCATCTTTCTCTCGATCCTTTAATGAAAACAGAAGGAAATGTGTTTGTTTGTTTTAAGCTAGATTTTGTTTGAAAATAATATGGGGTTAAAGCTCACTATCAGTATTATTATTTTCTTAAAAACGGAAAGAATTTTCATCATTTTATTGATAATGGGTCACTTTTTCTGTCTTAGGCTGGCCGTAAAGCTTGATCTCGGTTTTGTTAAACAATGTCATTGGTTCTCTATCATCCCATAGAAGTTCTGACGGAGATTCAGACAGAGCTGCGGAAATGAAGAAGAAAAAGAAGAGACATCGGGACAGCGATCCCGAACTGCACAGCCCAGACGCAGCTCGGAGCCACAGAAACAGAAGAAGCGAGGAAAGGGAGAGCCGCAAGCGACACCACTCTGACAGAGACTTTGAACATGACAATGGCTTTCCACCGGAAAAACATCGCTGCACAGACTATGCTGACAGCAGCGTAGTTCATGTTAATGGGAATGGATCTCTGAGGGACTATCCCACAAGCTCCAAGCCCAGCACCAGCGGCAGTGCGGTGGGGAAACCAAACCATGGACTAGCTTCTTCTGCTTCCTCTGCTTCCATCTCCCACTCAGTAAGCAGCGAGGAAAGGGAGAGCCGCAAGCGACCCCACTCTGACAGAGACTTTGAACATGACAATGGCTTTCCACCGGAAAAACGTCGCTGCACAGACTACGCTGACGGCAGCGGTGACCATCTACTACATTCCAATCAAACCACACCGGCAAACGGTTCAAGTTACGGCCATCTCAATGGACAACCAGGTATTCATTTATTCTCCAAAATCACAGGAATGCTGAATTAAATGGTGCTGACAAGTTAGTCCAATTTTAAAGCATCAAACCCTGTTTTGTAGGTTACAGCGAAATCAGCGGCAGTGGATTTCCCAGTGACCTGAAACACTGACTCTGTGAGTGGATGTCTTTTTAAATGGTCAGCGTTGATGTAGCTACTAATACTTTCTCTTCACTAAGACCTCATCTTTGTCATTTCAGATCCATCAACCAAATTTTAACAACAGCAGAGGAATGACATCAACTTTTTTGACGTGGTGCTTCTTCATTAGGAATAATATTGTATTTTTACCTTAAGTAAAGTGTTTTAAAATTTAAACTATCCCCCTTTCTTTCTTTTTTTTCTTTTGTTTTCTCAAATGGGCTTATTTATTTGCCGTAATTTCTCCTAGCTATCGGTTAAAGAAACGGTGTTGAACATTTATGATGAAGAATATTAATATATACTTGTATTAACACAAAGCCTGGAGCTTAAACATCTCAACTGCTGCACACTCCACAACTGCTTTGTGTGTGTGTGTGTGGGGGGGGCAGAGGGAGTGTTCACCCAGGGTGCCAAACAGGCTAGGACCGCTACTGGGTCTGGACCTCAAATTGAGAGTTTCAGTGAACAACCACCAAATGCAAATTTAAAATTTTGAATCAGTTCTAGATCTTTTATCTGCTTAATTTGTCAAGGAGGGAATGGGCTTCACAGTGCTATGAAAACTGGTTACCAGTCAATTGCTCAATTACTTTCAAGCATGTGACAATGAAGGCTTGTGTATAAAAATGGCTGTAATTACGCAGCACTTAATGTAAAAACCTTTGTACAACCTTTTGAATTAAAGCTGAAAGTCACATCTGGAGTTTGGTAATGTACAGAGGTAAAACTACAAAACACGTCATTAACAACATGCTTATGGACCTAACTGTATGCGTCTAAACTGTGTAGTGCCTCAGGCTATACATACTGTAGCGTGCGGCAGGGTTCATGATTAATATTTTCCCTACAAGAATAAAATGTATAGAAACCCTGGGAATAGGCACTTGCTAAACTTGCACTTGCCAGCTGTGTACGGCACACTTAACTTTCCTTTTTATTAACGGTCTTCATTTTATGATCTGTGTGATGGATGCATGCAACCACACAACTGAGATACTTAGGTAATATTCATTTGGTCTTTTGTCTTATGTTTACGTTATGCTCTAAAGCTTCTGTGATCATAAGTTAACTAATTTGATATTTTGAGTTTACCTGTAATGCATGACAGCACTAAGCTATAGCCCAAATGGTGGCATAGACTTTGCTTTGCATTGTTTGTTATTTTATATAGGTATGTTATATTGATTATATTTCTGCTCTTTCTGAGTTACCTGACCTCCGCTCCAGTCCTTCCTGGTTTGGCTGAAAGAGGAGGCTGAGGGTGGAGCTGGTTTAAATGCAGAAGCCAATAAAGTGGACTGGACCATCTATTGTGATCATGCAGGGGGAATGGGGTTCTTCTTGAATGATGGTTAGCTGTTATCTCTTTAGTTTTCACCTTTGGTGTATATAATGGTTTATTCATTTGCTATATAACTGGAGCTGTTTCTCATTTGGGCAGGTCAGTTTGTTGAGTTATGTTTTTGTTAAGTGACTTTTGAGTAGCGTTCTGTTAAGTTAACCTCTTTTATGGGCCCACTTGATTCTTAAAAACTTTATTTTTTGTTATTTTGAATTTTTGTAACCATCTTGTCCTTTTTGGGGGTATAATAAAACCCATTTTTTTGAAGGTTACATTTGTGCCTGTGTGTTCCTGGCTGCTTGGATCATGACAATCTGCCACTCGATGAGACAAATAAGGATCTGCTCTTTCTGGATTTTATTGTTAATTTACAGATGTTAAGTTGAATTCATTTTTGAGACACCGTTTCTGAGATCCTTGAAAATGTATGTTTCAGAGCAGCTTCTCAGGATCCTGAAAACATTTTACAGTCTGGTCATGAAAGAGGCATTTAACACGATGTAAAGTACAATTGCAGATATTTAGCTAAAAGCACAAACAAAATAAATTTCTCTTTAATCCGGTCACACGTGCAACTTTACATATGACTCGCACTTTGACAGAATAAAGAGTTAAACCGCACTTCTACAGCTGCAGGTCGGACTTGAAATGAAACCAGATTGAGTCACTTACGTTGAAAAACATCCTTTTAATAGGTCCGTGCCACACACTAGTGAAAAATAAAGCTCCTACAAAAGAATGATACTTTTATTCCACAATATCTTAAATAAAGTAACTTCAAGTACTTTTGACTTGGGTACAAAAAAATCTAGCTGCCTCCATCAGGCCACAACACACAGCAAGGTTCAACACAGTGGTTAAAAATGGCCTTAGGTCCTTGTATTGTGGCAGATTGTGAGGAAATGTATCATGGAAGCATAACTGAATGCTTGTTGTTCCTTTTTTTCTCTTTTTAGTTATTATTATTTATGGGGAGGAATGATTTCTGTGTCACTGTCCAACTTTGGAGGCCTTGTTGGATTGAAATCATATAAAAAAATAATTATCATAAAGAATGAAAACTAAAAACGATAACATCCCCTACATGCCCCTGTTGGAAGGGTAGGCACTACCAAGATTAAGGATACCACAGTGTTTGCAGAGGATATGTATATACTGTACAAACAATATTTATGATAATGTTTTCATCACGTTCACTAAAATAGAATGCTACAATCATTCTAAGGCATAAACAATATCTTAATATTCTTAAACAATTTTTACACATTGTTCCAAACAAGACATAATATAGACATTAATAAACAGTATATACACATGAATCACCATAGCCTAACTGTTCCTCTGCAGTTACTGTAAATAAATGCAGTTTTACAGATCGAACAATTGAATACAGTCCTCCGATGCCCCAAAGCACTGAACAGTGTAAACAGCTCTTTTTTTTTTCTTTTTTCCTTTTCTTTTTTTTTTGTCTTGGCTTTGTTTGATATTTGGGAGAGAGAGAGAGAAAAAAATTATAACACAATAACACATTCCTTTTCAGAAGTCAAAGCAGTTCGGCTGATTCCTCCTTTTTCATAGAAAATGAAGTGGACCTTGATTCATAAATAATTATTACAAAATTAAATACATTCACTATAATACGATTAAATAACAAACGAACAAAAAAACCCAAATAAACAAAAACAAACTATTTACAAGTAGTGGAAAGTATTCTAGCGCAGACACATCAGTGACATTTTTGAGGATTCATTCAGTGCAGTGTTCTGAGACAGGGAATGGTATTGCACTATGACACCCCATTTCTCTGGGACTCTTTGGGGCTTTTATCCCTGTTGTAATAAATCCAGCGCACCTAAACAACTTTTTATTTTTCAAGGTGACACCTCTCCTAAGCACACCACAGGTTCCTTATTAAGGAGTTGGCTTCTTCTTCTACCATCCTGCAAAGCCACGTTCTCCATCACAAAATAAAAAGTAACACCTGGTGCTCCGGTACGAAAAGTTGAATGGGTGTATTGGGAAAGAGTCTGAACAGACTTTTTTTTTTTTTTTAATCTTAAGTGTTTTTTGTTTTGTTTTAGTTTGTTTGTTTCAGAAGCTCAGTCCAGCGCTTCTCAAAGAACTTCCTCATGTTATGACCAGCTCGACCAATGTCTGAATTGTCTTCATTGAATTTTTCACAGTTATCAAAGACCAAGTTGACATCGATGATGAACGTCTCCAGGTTTTGATACCTGAAATTTAAAAAAAAGACATATTCAGGTTAAAGAGAACAGCAGACACATCACATCATTTCCTGAAAAAACTAAACAAAACTGAAAACACTGGTCTTGCTTTAACTTCTGTGCGAGGCTTTTAGCAGAAAAAAGAACCAAGAGAAGCGATGGGAACTCACTGGCTGCTCACAAGCTTCTCACGTATGGTGGAGAAGTCCATCGGTTTCTTGATGACCTTCCTGTAG
The DNA here is from genome assembly GCF_051167445.1 of Perissodus microlepis. Lineage (NCBI taxonomy): Eukaryota > Metazoa > Chordata > Actinopteri > Cichliformes > Cichlidae > Perissodus > Perissodus microlepis. The sequence continues at coordinate 26,223,641 of NC_140461.1, forward strand.
CCAGGCACCGATTTCAGGTTGACAGGTGTGAGAAAAGGCCATGCATCCTGATGCCGCTCCAACTCAGCAAGGAGTACTCTGTAGGACACACAAACACACAGTTAAACTCTGGCCATGACTTTGTGTAAATATAAGCTTTGTGTGTAACACAGAAAAGCTTTCTTTCATAATTTCCTCTTACGTTTAAGCAGCTATAACCAATATTTCTGGATTGACAAGGGATCGGTTACATGTGGGTGAAGTGTGTGAATGAGGCTCCCATTGTGTCTGAATATTGGAAGTTTCTTTTAAATCATTGTTTTGGGTTTATGGTACACAAAGCTAGGACTAGCTGGTGAACAGTGGAGCACTAACAGCTGGAGAATCAGATATTTCCCCAGAAAGCTGAGTAGACTGAAACCTGAGGTAAAAGAAAGCTAAGATAGTGCTGCTTTCCCCTAAGTGGTTGTGTAAACAGCATTTCCTAACCAGTGTATTTCAGCTTACTGTTTACAGTTTGTTTCTGCTGCTGGTCAAAAATATGTCCATGAGGTTTAAAATTTGCATTTAACTCATAATCTTTAAGGTTTTATGAGCTAATAAAACCGCTAATAAACAAAAAAGAGGCTGACTTTGTGCTGAAAAATTCCAGGAATGAAATACTGCAAGTAAATGATGATCTGAGGTTTTGTGGCTTTAAACACAACAGAAAATGTAAAATACATCAGCTTCCTCCAACCTTTCCATACAGCTTTGTAGCAGGTGGAAATTACTGTGCAACTACTGAGAAGAAAATGACACAGAAAGACAAGTGCAAACATGCCATGGAGACATACCTGCATAATCCCAGGTCCCTGTTGTTGTCTCGAGCCGTCTTGGCTCGCTTCACACACCCAGTGGTCTCCTGATTGGATGTCGTTAGAGCAGGTGAACTCTCCTCCGTTTTCCTCTTCCTGCTGGTGTCTTTTGCTCCTTTTTTGGGCGTACTGCTGGCACTTGCTGAGTCATCCTCCGACACTTCCCCGTTACCGGCCTGCTTTCCATTCTTCTTCGCCTCTCCGCCCTTCTTGCTACTCCCCCCACTAGATGCTACTGGTTTGGCTGGAGGCTTTTTGCTTTTGGGGGATGGACCACTTGCCTGCAAAAGTACCCAAAATTGCAGCATTTCCTTAGTTCGGGTGCTATTCAAACTGGAACCATTTAGTTTCATCCTCCTAATATTGTCCTTTCCTAAAATGTCATATCAATTTGCCATATCTTACACAAGCAATAATATTTAGTCCCTTTGCTGACCACATCTGCATCAACACAAATTCTTTAAAGCCTGCGTTAAAAATCGTTACTCAGCTTGTATCAGTATGAGTATGACTTATGAGTTTTACTGTCACTTAATGGGATAAATCCATGCTGCAGACAATAAAAGTGAAGAGCAAGCAATAAAACTCTAGGGGAGGAGCAGCTGATGAGATTTCTTTGAGCGAGCAAATGTCCTTGCGGTTTAGATGCACAAGATATACTCTACAATGTGTCCTTTTTCTTCTTGCCTTTCTACCATCAACTTTACAAAACAGGAGTAAAATAAGTCCTGAGATGAGTCTAAAAAAATGCACATTAAAAAAAAAATCATAAGTAATAAAAGGTTCAGATACCTTGGATATGCAGGCCGGGCAGTACCAGTCTCCTTCTGGGATGCTGGTGATCTTGGGTTTGTGACAGTAAGTGTGGCAGCCTTTGTCACAGCCATCACACAGCAGGAGGAGGTCCTCATTATCCCCCTTCTTGCAAATCTGACAGTACTACAAAATAAGTGTGTCCATTAAAAACAAGTGCAAACTTTCCAGATAGTTTTCAATTGACATTGTGGACACAGGCTGTTGTTTTATTCTCTTACCACTTTCATTATCGACCTCTCCCAGGCAATGGACTTCTGCAGTTGCTGGATACACATGGCCAGCTGGGCGGCGCTGCGCACTTCGCTAAGGGCCTTCCTCCACACTTTCATACCGTGGGCCACCTCCTCCTCGCTGCTGAGGGAATTTAAGGGAAGGTTATGAGAATCAAAATAGATACACATATGGGAACGTGTGGGGTTATTTACACACAAACTACAACCCGTAACCAATAAAACTAAGGCTGCTGTGTAAAATGTGAATAAAAACAAAATGCAGTGACTTGCAAATAATTTTAAGCTCGTGTTTATAACGTTCAGGGGCATGATCACAGCATTTTACTCTTTATTTTAAGCTCTATGGTCATTTTGAATTTGATGCCAGCAAAATGTTTTAAAAAAAGTTGAGACAGGACAAAGACTGTGTGTGAGACGCTGTAAAGCGTCGTTAGGTTCAGTAGTGAAAAGAGCGCTGATGTGAGGCTGAGTCTCTAAGAAGTCATTCAAGATGGACCGAGGCAAAGTACAAAACTGGTCTCTGGTGTGACAAATCTTAATTTGAAAGTCAGAAATCATTGACTGCAGGCTAAAGAGGGTAAGACCTACCCAACGTCTTATGGTATGGGCACCATTAATGCTAAGGAAAATGCACACAATTTAGAGTATCAAATGCTGGCAGTGTGTCATTCTCAGGGAGCGGTTTGCTTATTTCACAGCTCAGAATCAATCTGTAGTAAGATCCCGGCTACTACAATCCACACCTATCACCCGCTGGAAACATTTGGTGGGCCTGAAACAAAGCTTAACTTTATGTCAAGCAAAAACGGAAAGGTGTGGAAAAAAAATAAAGAAAACAGACAAGTTTCTGAAATGTGAATTTATCAGTTTCTCGACATTTAACATGTTCCGTTTTTAACTAAACAAATAATTTTTAATGAGTTTCAAAACACGGCATTTTGTTTTTATTTAAAGTCCACACAACTTTTTATGAAAATGGGTTTGTAGTAAACTGTGTCAGTTGAACCAGATGCTGTAAAAAGCTCCATCTGGGCAGAGACAGGCATGACGTTTTTGGGAGTATAGAGTGCTGGGGAGAGGTACACACGTTTTTTATCATGTTAAGGGGGACGCTCATGCAGGAAGGGTAAGTGTATGCTGAATAGCGGGAGCTGTAAGTAAGCCTATAACTGAGGTTGCTGATGCACAACACCATGCAGATGACTTTAGGGGGAAAAAATGGCAGTGAGTGGAGCCCCTCCCACACAAAAAGCTGCACAAGACAAAAAGGAAAAAAAAAACGAAAGAAAAAAAAAAGCAACAGGCAACCACAAAAATCTGCTGTGAAATCAGCAAAGACCCTCACCCTTTGAGTAATATGGGAAACAAAAAAAGCACACATAGAGAGAGGAAAGGGTCTTAGTGGGAGAGTGGGGAGCTGGTTGGAGAAATGACCTACCCTTCCCTGTCAGCACTAGTAGATGGGGCGGGGGCAGGGACAGTGACCGTACCCACATTATCCAGCCTGATCTGAATGGTGGTACCTAAGGGGCTCCTCAGGTACCTTCTCTCGATGTTGCGCTCCAGATCAGCCAGACGTGTCACTGCAATGTCCAGCGGGTTGTCCGGGTGACGCATCACCCCGCCCTTCTCTCCCCGCTCCTCCAGATGCTCCTTGGATTCCTTGTCTCCCGTGTTTGTCGCCGAGGCCGTGGATTTGGTCAGGGGCTTGTGCTCGTAGTACACCAGGTCCTCACGCTCAGACTGAGGGTCCGGGTACGTCCAGCCCTGTGAGAGGAAATGAGCTGTTGAGTTTATTGGCCTCTAAAAAAAACATAAATTTCACAAACAAAATATGTAGAAATATTTGTGCTAGTGTGTTACTATTTCACCTTAACCTGCAGGCTGGCTGCGGTGACCTTCCTCTCCAGTTCCTCAACCTGCTGCAGTATAGCGATGTCCATTTCCATTGCTTGCTCCTCAACACACCAGCCCCGCACCGACTCCACACTGACCTGGCTCTCCTCCAACTCATGGAGCTCAATCATGGCCACTAGATAAATTACACAGCAGACACATGGGTTAGGCAGTGAAAGACAGTTGTTCATATAAACTTCAATAAACCTCACTGACACAGTATTAGCAATTTATTGTGGGATTATAAGGAAACGCTTCTAAGCATGAATGAATCTGTGTCATTATGTGCTCAGAGGAGCTGTTTCCAGACTTACCGTCTCTGTGTTTGGTGCAGACCTGGGGGATGATCTCCATGTATTTCTGCATTTGTCTCTGGAGGGCCTTCTCTCTGATTCCTCGGCTGTGGAGAGCATTGACAAGAGCCCTGAGCTCTTCGATGTCAGACACCCGCCACCAACCTGTCAGCATCTCTGAGCACACGGGTGTGAAAGCAAGAAGATGTTTTGTTCAGTTAAGACATGTTACAGTCAAATCAAACTGGGCTTAAGTAAGGATAGCATTGGCTGATCTCATTATATATATATATACAAAATAATACATCCAGTGTCGCTCACCTTCTGGGATGGGTCGTGGCGTGGCGTGGTCGAGGGATTTGGGCATCTCCAAGGCGGGAGAGGGCATAGAGCAAGTTTTCTCAATGCGAAGTAAAGGCGATTCACTTTTACTGGAGACACTTGCTGCTGTGTTGCCCTCTACAGAGTGACTTGGCATGGGGCTAGGGCTGCTGCACAAAGGCAGGCCGGGACTTATCATTCCACTGGGCCAGCTTGCGAAAGAAACTCCTAGCAAAGAGACACCTGACTTAACCTGTGGAGAAAAGAGGGACAATAGAGGGGTGAGGAAGGTGGTAGTGCACAAAAGGAAATATAATAGCAACATGTTTACCAGCCAGGATTCTCACCTGCAGGGTGGATAGTGGGTAGCTGAGGATGCCAGTTGGGTGGTGTGGGCTGGCAGAGGCTGAGGCAGCAGAAGGGGTGAGAGGGAGAGCAGGGGATGGAGGTGGGGATTTGGGTCTGGCTGGGGTGGAGGATGCCTGAGGAGACACATGAGGCGCTCCTGGTGGTGTTGTGGTGAGGGAGGAGAGGTCACAAGGGTTGCGAGGGAGCAGACTGAACCAGTGCCCGCTCCTTTCTGTTAGCACTCTGAGCAGCTGGTCGTTTGCTTGGAATGAAAGGTGTGGCGATGGAACCGGGGATGAGGTTGGAGGAGTGTTCCCTGGGCTTTCACGTGCAGCTGGCAGGCACGGGGCAGATAAAGAGGATGAAGCCAGGTGAGGGATGTTTGTTGTGTCGTTAGCAGTCACCATGGAGGGAGCTGTTGCTGCCGCTGTTGCAGGCTCGAGGGTATTGTGAGTGGGGGAGGACGCTGACATAGTGGTTGTAACAGGAGTGCCTAGGGGACTGCCATTCTGTCTCCCATGGGGACTCTCCTTGTCTTCTGCCTTCACAGATTCTTTACCAATGTCCTTGCTGACTTCTCTGAGAGCGCACAGCTTGGTTACACAGCCTGGTTGCTGGTAGAAGAGAGTCGGGGAGTTTTTCTTCCCCTCGTGTTTCTTCTCCTCCTCTTTCTGTTGCTCCAAGTCCTGTGTTCGAGTGCTCTGCCCATCGAGGTTGGTGGGTTTCTCCTTCTGCAACTCAATCTCTTGAGGTTCTTCTTTGACCTTGACCTCCTCTGCTGCTCTCCTCCTCCTCTGTCGCTCCTCCTCCAGTTCCTCTGGAGCTGCAGAAAAAAGGAGAAAAACGTACTCCAGTTAGAAAGTGAACTACTGTAACACTGAAACTGGATCCTGATTATTGGACATTACACTAATTCGCTTGCTTTCGGAAGACAGGCAGAGCTGTGTTATTAGTGTTGACAGATGCTATCTGCGTATTTCACTCGGCAACAAAACAGCTGAACATGCAGCTACACGAATTACAAAAGGTCTTTCTTTGTCTTCTTGCCAAGCATATTACCATTACACATTCATTTTCCAAATATCCTCTCAGATAAGCAAAGTGAAGCATATACGTATTCAGAAAAAAAAAGTGGGCGGTGTACTGCAACAACCTTCTCCACTCTCCATGGCTTCAATGAAGACCCCTCCACAGTGGGGCAGTACCCAGTATCGGCGGCGGTACCGATCCTGTCCATACATCATGGAGCGTAGGGAATGGGATATCTCATACAGCTTTCTTCTGGTCTGATGATGTTGCTGCAATTGTACAAAACATACATGGAAATTACAGACCTTCAAAAAACAGAAGAAATCTGCCCTACCAGTTTTTGTTTTTTTGTTTTTTTCTGTGCGACATATGAAGCATCACATAAGATGCTAATGAGGTCATTTATCAAACTAATTAGTGCCTTCATTAGTAAACAGACCTATGGCAACACAAATATTCACACAACGTACAAATCACATTGTAGTTTTCAACACATTTTGCAGCTTGAATTCCAAAGTCTAGCATTGCAGGTGTCTGAGGCATTACTTCTACTGCAGCAGGAGATTTTTCTTTAATCTCACTTTGTATATTCGAGTATATCCCACATTAACTGGATCAATCAAACACTGATTTTCATGCATTTTAAAGCATTTAAACGTGTTCAAGAAAGACATACCTTGGCCATTTTTTCTATTTGCTTCTCCAGTTCCTCGACACTAGTAGCATGGTCAACTTCATCCTGATAGAAGGAACAAAAAAATACAGGAAATGTCTTTGAGCAACTGCACAAACATTTAGCTTCTTATAATGAAGCTGGCTCTATTACCTTACCTCATCATATGTCTCCACTTTTCTAACCTTCTTTAGTTCTTCCTCCTCCTCTTCCTCCTCTTCCTCCGGTTGGTCGTCACTGTCATCGTCGTCGTCGTCGTCATCTTCGCTGTCTCCACCCAGTTTCCTCTTGCGTTTGGTGGCTGAGGATGGAGTGCCAACAGACTGGTTCTCTTCCACACCCATGCTGGCTTCCCTCTTTCCAGTTCGTTTGGCATAAATGGTTCTCAACCTGTATAAGGACACAGGAGTTTAGTCTGACCTAGTATGGAGAACAAAAACATTATTTTTAGGGTTAAGAAATCTTACTTCTTCAGTTTTCCCTCCATAATGATCTTGTCTTTCCTCATATTTGCCATCTGATCCAGGTTCTTGTCAATCTCACTGCACGAGGAAACACAATTCTGTTAATTATAGCTGTGGCAGTGCACATCCATTGTTTTAGGTAATCTCGGAAACTAATAAATATAATGAGTAAAAGTTCATGGGGGCTGGCTACCATTTACAGCTCAAAAAAAAGCTTAATATAACAGCTGGTATCCCAGAGCACAAATTAATACTTTTATTATTTCCCTACAATAAAAAGGACTGCAATTTACTGCTCCCTACTGCAGCTTTATTAATTGTTCTCCACCGTATCAATAAAAAAATAACATCACTGGCTCAGATATAATTTCAGCGTTAAACAAAATAAAACCACATATACCACATGAACTAATTTTTTCCAGTGTGTGGTTGGTGAAAAGGACTGTTCGATTTTTAATTTTGTCTCAGAGGAAGAGACACATCCTACGCTGACATATGGTAATGTGCAAAAGTCTTCTTTCTTTTATTCTACTGAAACATGTGCAAACATACATAGAAAAACAGTGTATGAGGCAACAACAATTCTAATGAATGACCACGTTTATTCATTCTTTAACACAGCGTGAACTCTCTTTGGCAGATTTCTTGTCATTTCTTTAAGTCGTCTTTAGGAATAGTTCTCCAGGCTTCTTGTAAGACATTCAAAGTTAATCTTTGGATGTTGGTTGTCTTTTGTTCTGTTCTCTGTTCAATAATGACTAATGTTGAGATCCAGGCTCTGTGGAGGCCAATCCATGACTGTGTGTTTTTCTAAGTATGCTTTTACTGCATTGCTGGTGTATTTGGTGTCACTGTCATCAAAGATTATGCTGTTGCCCATCACATCCTTTCCTGATGATACTGCATGATGGATGCATACTTTTCCATGTTCATAATTCCACCAATTTCGGGAAGGGCCCCACCAACACCATTTGAATTCATCACTTCATCAAACCTGTTGACACTGATTTTCAGTCTAGTTCTCGTGTAATTTGGCAGACCTTAGCCTTTTATCCCGATTCCTCTTTCTTAAAAATGGCTTCTTGACAGCCACCCTTCCACTGAGACCTTTTTTGATGAGGCTTCAGTGAACAATAGATGGATCAACTGAAAGGCCAGATACACCCCTCAGGTCCTATTCCTTGAGGATATGACTTTCAGATACTGTTCATTTCCTTTAGATAGTTTGTTTGGGCATCACCTTGTTGGTGCAAAAAATACTATTTCATGTCTTTAAAGGCATGTTACCTTGGAGAATTATTGCTCAAGACTACTTAAATAAATAGATAAATAAATAAAAGAAAGCTTGGCTCCTTGCAAGTGAAATATGGAGTATTTCCACAGTATTGTGCAAGACTTTTGCACAGTACTGTGGAGTACTCAAAGTGGTCAGTTACCTACCTGATGACAGCTTTGCTGCAGGCCAGCTCATTAGCCAAGAACCCCAAAATTGAGGCCTTCTGAGCAGGCGTGTGAGCCTGAAAGGCCTTTGTCTTCAAACTGAGAGCCAAAGGAGCCAGATCTGTATTTCCACAATGGGCTCCCATGTACATCTGCAGCACCTCGGAGACATTATCTCTGTTGATGCCAACGTTAGTCAGGTGGTCCCCCAGCATGGTTTTTGTCTAAGGATAGGGAAGTTGATGATAGGAAATAAATTATATATATATATATATATTTTAAAATAGATGAAAATGTACCCAAGCCTTTAACCTAAAAACAAAAATATCACATTGCTATTAAAGGAATGGAGGCATCAGCATTAAAATAATGTCAAGTCAAGTGTAAAAACACTGATTTTGAAGTCATTCTAAATGACTTTGTGCAAGATCTTTATAATCCTAAAGTTAGTCCTAAATGTATATGATAAAGCTACATATGGTGGCATTGTTAATGTATTGTATCTTATGGATCATATTTACTAACTTGATTATGTCTCAGCTACAGTCCTAAAGCAGAATCAGTCAGTTCAAAACACAGCTCACCTTTTGTCCAGGTGGCAAACCAGGATCACAGACTGCCAGAGAAAGCAGTTTGACCAGAAGGTCTTGAACTTGGCCCATGCTGTCCCCCACATTAAGCAAGCCCTCCTGTAGCATTCCCAGCGTGGGCACATCCGTGTTCACATCGAGTCCCAAAACCTTTCCAAAGCCTCGCAAGAACTGCATAAGCATCAGGCAGTCCGACACGGCACGTCCTGGTAGGATGAGTCCGGGAATCCTGGAGAACTCAGGGAGAGCCTGGATGCAGCAATATCGGTAAAATTATGACTCTTTTTGCTCATATTAAGATCAATTAGTAAAGCTTAGAAAAACATGTGTGTCACATGTTATGTGTATGTGCTCAAAATAGTATTGACAGCTTAGTTTGTGTATTTTGCAGTATGTTATTTTAACCACTTGAGGGCGCACATTTCCACATAAAAATATTCAGTAACATGGTCTCAGGAAAAACAGTCCACTCAATCATAATAATAATAATAATAATAATAATGATAATAATAATAATAATAATAATAATAATAATAATAATAATAATAATAATAATAATATACCTTATGATCAGACAGACACATATCTTCATTTGGTTTCTTCAGTTCCCTCGCTATCTCCAGCTCCAGCCTCCGTTGCTCCAGTTTACGCTCTTTGTTCAGACGCTTCTCATCCCTTTTCTCCTGCCGCAAGCGTTCACGCTCCTAGAGAGTCCAAAATTCAAGGGAGCATTAGGAAAGAAAAATGTGTGTGTGTGTGTGTGTGTGTGTGTGTGTGTGTGTGTGTGTGTGTGTGTGTGTGTGTGTGTGTGTGAGAAAACAGACAAGAAGGTTTACTTGACTTTGCTGAGCTGTGTTAGAATTCAGCCTAATGCTGCTGTGCATTCAAAGGAAAAGTGCTTGAGGGCCAGAATCTTTTGACTTGGTAAGTGTGCAGAAAAAAAAAATGAATGAAGGGAAAGAGCGCACATAAAGGAGAGGAAGCAGGAATCCATCGAGGGAATAATGACTTAGGCTCTTTTTATGGAGTGGACTGTGCGCCCATGTGTGTTTCTGCATTTATTTGCGTGCATATGGGCTACCTCTGCTTTCTTGCGAGCCTCAACAGCCTTCATCAGCATTACATGTTGCCTCCTCCTTTCCCTCTCCTAAAGGGGCAAAAAACAAACAAACAGGCAAACATTAACAAGCACACGTTGTACATACAGTAGTCAAGGCCAGCCTTAGTATAATTGTGTATTAATGTAAAACTGTGATGCACTAAATTCAGTAGAGGCACCATACTTGAACAAACACAGAACAATGCTTCACATGTATACACTTTCACATGTATGGTGGAAGCATAAGTGAAGAGTACAGTAGTACAATGACAACCAAAAAGCAACACATAGATGCGGTACAAAATAGATGTGATGACAGGCTCAAAAAGAGAAGCAGCTGGAATCGGTGACGGCGCCTCTAAACTAGAGCTGACACAACAAAAGCAACAAAACACTAGTTGCCGGAAGTCATCTGACATGCCACATGTCATTAGAGTTATGATAAAAACAATCAATTCTGCTACATGAATCAATGATATCGCCTTTTTGGGGGGGGGACACATCACACCTGTAATATTTAGTAGGGAGTTATAAAGAGGAATGGATTGTGAGGTGTAACTACAAACTGAGCAATTTCACTTCAGTGGTTTTGGCAGCTTAAGTGTTAGCACAGTATGTGACTGCTGAGGATGAGACGTCTGTGTTGTTCTTTGGTGCATGATACACAGTCTACTGCCAAAGGGCACAGGAATCACTGGTGACTGACTATCATTTTATTTGATCTCTTAAGGTTTCCCGCTCCTCCATATCAGGCTGTCATTCCCTCTGTGATCCACCAGAAAGACACAATTGCCACTATTAGGGCTTGCCAAGGACATTTCCAGTTCTCGCTGATTAAAATGGGCTGTTTTGTGAGAACTGTTTTGTCATTGTGATAAACAAAACAGGCTAGATGCCAAGCACTCTGCCGCAATATTTCTTTGTGCTTATTTGTTTGATTTATCTACAAATGGAAAACTTGAAAAATGACAGAAAGCCTGTGGCATTCAGCTTCTTCCAATTCATCAAAAACAATGAAGACGTTAAAGGCTTTTATGATAATAAACTGCGATAAATCAAGTGCGATACGGCCACACGAGACAACTTTAAACACACGGGATTAAACGCGCTTCCTAATTTCAAACACTGTAGCGCACGTGAGGTTGATGCAGTAATCGGCCTGGTCCACGACAGGAAGGCGAACCTTTAGATTCAGCTGCGACTGTGTGTGTGAGTGTGTATGAGTAAGAAGGGCTACAAGCAGGAGAGCCAGGCTAAAATAAAAAGCTACATAGAACCATACAGTCCCCATGGTGAAGATGATTGTATTCTAGTTCTGTTTTTTTCCCCCCCAAAGGTCTTTTTTTTTTTATTCCAAGGTGCCCGCACCAAACTGGTGGGAAATCTGCCTGTAAGTGTCTCCACCATGAAGACGAAATGACTCTCAGTAGCTGTTTTCATTCATTGTGCAGAGTTTAGGAACAGTGAATGACAGAGAGGCCGGGATGGGGCAGGTTAAAGTCCAGCACTCTGTGGACTGCAGAACAGATGCACGGACGAACAGACACAAGCTCAACGTCTGAGCCGAAATCGTCAAGCACTCACGGGTAACACAGGCTACTCCAATACAACAGTTAGACAATGTATGTGATGGATGGAAACTCCTCGAGCGCACTTTGAGACAGTGAGTGTGGATTGGCTAGCAGTCTTTGCAATGCATTCTGAGTAGAAGGGGAGGGTGGGGGGAGGGGGAAAGAAGCTGCCTGGCCACCGTGACAGGGTCAGTTGTCCCTCAGGACGAGCAGATGGAGGCAGCATACTGACTCTTTCTCTCTTTTGTTGGTTTTGCTGGAAAGCCATGCAGAAGAATGTAGTATGACAGCAGCCAGTGCTACACTTAATGCATTGCTATGACAACCATAACACAACCAGTTACACGATGCAGGTGTTAGATGTACAAAAATAAACATACCCATACCATATCTAGTCTATGCCTCTCCAACTCCTGGCAGAGAGAGTTGGCAAAATATTATGGAACAGAAGTAATATCCAATACCAATAAGCAAGGCGTTTTAAACAGAGAAATACTCACGTACACACACTCACGCATGCCTATATTTAAATACACAAAGTAAAAACACATCCACACACGCACGCGCACCTTCAAATTTTTATTCAAGTCTGAGGTAAATGGTTTTATTCAGCAGTAACTATGAGGTTCAAGAGGCTCAGTAAGTTGTTTAGAGTGCCTACCTGTTGTTTGAGCATCTCCGCTTGCTGTCTCCTCAACTCTTTCTCCTTGAAGGCGAGAATGAGAAGATGAGAGAAAAATCAATATGCTTCCATTGAATTAATATCGTGAAAAGTACAAATACAGGCTGATGGAAAAGCCCCACAACACGGTAAATGAATTACACAATTCAATGAACAGGATTTTTGAAGACAAATAAATAAATAAATAAAGGTATATCACAGTTTTCCATATTTTTTCCAAGAGTTTCATTTGTAAGCATACCTTTATACGCTTTTCAGCCTCCAGTATTTTGGCGTTGGCGGCTTCTTCCTTCTTTTTCCGTTTGGCCTTTGAATAAAGATTAAAGTCAAGAATCACGGAGATGTATATCATTCAGGCACATCAAGTCCAATCAGACTTGAGCTCTGCAGCACTTTAACTGATTGTTTGCAGTTTTCTGGTTTGAGCAAAGATTTCATGCTCCTGAATGCCAGTCAAATTTGTAAAACACAGCAAATGAATAATGTATCTCTTTAACACGTAATTGTGAAAATGTTGAAGCCTCCTGTTAAGAGTGGCTTGCCAACCGTGTCAACTCAAAATTGATTTAGTCCTGCTAAAACACTTTGAAGCTCCTACAGTATAATTGTGTGGCCCTGCATATGTGTGTGTTTGTGTGAACGTGTCTGCATCCTTGGATGTGTGTTTGTGTGTAGAAAACAGCACCTTTTTTTTTCCCCTCGACCCACTTATGCTAAACTGTTACTGTTGTCTGATGAAAAAAAAAAAAGACTTTTCTGTCCAATTTAAATAAGGTCTGAAGAGGCAGCAACAGCCATTTTAATATTCAACAGCCGTCAACCAAGACCAATTTAGCATTAGTTCCATGTGGAATTATGCCTAAGAAGACGCAACTCCCTCCAATGCATGCTGCTGTTCAGTAATGAGCTTTAGGAAGATTAAAACACTATAGACTGAGGGGCTGTAGCTATCCAGGAATGTTCTGCTTAATCAGAGGTGCTGCTGGATCAGATTCTGTACCTCCAAAATTTGCTGCGCTCTGAGTTCCTTCTCCATCCGAATTTGCTGAATACGCTTGATCTTTTCCTGTAAAAAAAAAGCAAAAACATAATCTCTTAATATTTTAGACATCCCCAGATAAAATCACTTTCCAACCACTCTATTCCAATTGGGCCGGGCAGAAAGTCACAACAACAAGTTTAGCACTACAAGTAATAATGGTAATTGAAAAGTAAGCTTTAAAGGATCAAAAAATAACAATTCAACATTCCCCGCAGTGCTCACAGGGAGTGTGTGTGTCAGGACACTTAGATAAGGAAAAGAAGGGAAAAATGCAGTCAGCACACCCACAAAGAAGACCCACCTGCTGCTTGAGAATCTTGATCTGCTCTTTCTGCTTCCTTCTCTCCTCCGCTGCCATGATAGCTACAAGAGTCAAATCAGTGTTACATCAGTGTCTAGAAAAATGACCTATAAAAACACGGGCTTCCAACCGTATTCATATCTGAGAGACTCGGAGTTGTTCCGCTTTATTTATTTAAGAGGTCTCGCTGAGATCACAATGTATTTTTTTTAACAAGGCACAGAGAAATTCAGGGGACTAAATTAAAACAGAGTACTGTAAAAAATAAGGCCGTGACTCGAAAACAATCGACATGCATAGACGACCTCGCTAAAATGACACATTTTATTTAGAATCTAAACAACACTTTACATCTACGGCTTTAGGGTACAGCAGGTCTCTCACTATCATGTCTCAATCCTAATTTTCAGGACGCTGACATTTGTGCTTATTTTTGGTTAATTTGTGAACATTTATGCTTCGCTTATGCAGGAAATCTCAGCGACCTCATGATCACTTTTGTAGGTCAGGTCTGATAATTACAGATGATAGCTCAATTCATCATGAATCGCTTAACTCAAAACAACTCATACAGACACATGACCACACCGACTGAAAGAGTCACAGAAAAACCTCTCAGAGCTCCTGGAAGGAGCTACAGCTACAGCCCATTCCAGTTTGAAAAGTTATTTTATGCTTTAATTTATTTGCTTGCTGTCTGTAAACATTAAAACTTGGCCCTGGCTCCTTGTACGAGCCTTCTTCGGTCTGTTGTTGTGGTTATTAGCACTGAAGGGAACTAAGGGTGTTAAATATCCCAGCAGCCGATGCTCTCTTCACGCCAGTAATGACCATCCAACTTTTTAATCAAGCTCACAGCAGTAAGGTGGATGAAAATGCTGTCTTGTTTAACAAACTGAATGGCACTGTGATTGGCTTTGTTTAATGCTTTTAAGGAGATCTCCACAATCCAATATAGACAGTTTGGGGGATTGATTGTTTATTACTGTTGTCAAGAGACAAACTGGAGCCCAGCTAGTGCCCAGATCGCCCAAGACATTCTGATCCATGAGAGACCAGCAATCATCGCCCCAACCTAGCTAATCAGTATTCAGAATTAACTTTGAACTTGCAGACAGATACATACACGTGAAGGAAAACAAGCTGCCTCAGCGGATTTCTAAGCATTTACAATACTGGACTGCATCTGTCAGATATTATGCCATTTTGTACAAGGCAAATATCAGTGGGCCTAACATGGATCCTTGAGGGACAAATTCATTAACAACTGGCCCCACACAGATACACAGCAGCTACAGGGTACATCCACAGTTAAGTCACAAGTGGCTGGTATTCATGTTTGGGTCACTTGTGTCAGCACATTTACTCGATGGATTTGAGCTGTCTAGTTGGAAAACTTAAATTGTGAGACTGAAAAGTGATCTTCGGGATTGGGATCAAAATTGTTTTCCACTGTTTAAATGTTCTGGTGCATTATACATTTCTGAATGTATAACATGTCTAGCTACATCTCTGAATTTAAGCGAGAGCTAAGCAAACAGCCTTGAGATTGGATGCAATAAAGATTAGAGGAGAAAGAAGATTAAAGCTTAAAAAATGATGAAAACAGTTTTGAACCTACATGCAAACAAAGGCTATACAAGCAATATGAGTTCTTGCCGGGCTTTATACTCTGTTGATTTAGACCAAAGTAGTCTGAAGTGACCAACTGACCAATTAAATAACCTCCGCCAGCATGTTTACAGCCCTGTACTCGCTTACCTTGCTGTTTCCGAGCTTCTTTGGCTGCACGTGCCAGCGCCTGCTTTTCCAGTTTTCTCATCAGTTTCATCTGTGCCGCCTGACGGGCTATTTCTGCAAAGTGGAAACAAAAGCGGTGCCGGTGAGAAACCTCTGTAGTTGTACTGGACATATAAATAACTGGGATCGTTCCTAAGGTTTCATTTATAAAGTTTAGCAATTGCAACAATAAACTTAGAGTGATATATTTATCCGTTAGCATTTTTAAAATACTGCAATACATGTCAAATATTTTTTTACATAGGTAGGGCTGAAAAATCAGGTTTGCAGGGCTTTGCTAAGCAACACAAAGGCACAAAAACAAGACATGTTAACAATGGTGATTCATCTTGACAAGTAATTGTTGTTAGTATTATTCAGATAAAGTAGGTGGCTCAAACAAAAAAGCCTGACAAAAAAACTGAAGACAGAAAAAACTTGTCCTTGTGCTAAAAAGAAAAATATTTGAAACTGTGACCCCTCCGCTGTCGTTAGCTACCCGAATAATAGCTGGTTGATGAATGGCACACACACTTATGACAAACATATTTCAGGGCTCATTTCCTCTGCTAACCTTGAGCCTCTAGTTTGCGCAGAAGTTTGACCTGACTGGGACTAGGGCCCTCAGGCGCCAGTGGATCGCCTACATTAGGGGGTCGTCCCTTCCTTCGTCGGTTACCTTTGGCACCTTCGCCTGCTAACTGGCGCTCCGAATTTGGGGGACGACCCCTTCGGCCTTCCATTGCCAAAATACGAGGTATGACCTCCTCCTCCTTCAACAGGCTCCACTGTAAACCCTGGAAAAAGGGACAGAAAAAAAAGTAGAGAAAGAGAGATTGGGAGGGATGTGGAGAGATGCAACAGTGAATGACTTGCCAACATGAATCATTTCATGTGACTAAAGGACAATTAAATCATTAGTTGCTAGGCTCTGCATTCAGCAGAGACTGAAAATGATATATCATTACATTTTAAGTGATTCACAATAAAACACAGGCTAAATAGCAGATTAAATAAGAATTCTGTTTCTCTTGCCCCTCAGCACTGCTGTATTTCTATATTAGCACTTCCTCTATTCTGCTTCCAATTAGAAACACACATCCATTTCCTAGTTTATCTCTTTGTGTCACACACAGACATTACATGGAGTATATCAGTGGTCACCTGTGGAAGTAATGTCAGCTGATTATTACATTTCTCCATGCACAGTGCGAGGTCTATGAACTAGGACTACTGAGGGCTTTGGCTGATTCCTACTCATGCCCTGACAGTGACTGCTGCATGAAGCTTTGCCTGCCGCTAGATGAAAAGATGAAGAGGGATCAGGGAAAGAGAGAGAGAGAGATGAAAGGCAGTCACCTGGGGTCCTTCTCTGGCTTCATAGAAGTCACCAACCCTTATCTTTGCACTGAAGCTAAAATTATCACGCGTGATGCCACTTATTCCATTTCTGGATAGATACTACAGAAGAGAAAATAATAATGGCGTTGGTTTAGGCAGAAAAAAAAGGAAAAATGTGAAAATTAGCGACATTGAAAAGCAACTGGGAGGCACTAGATGGAAGGGAGTCTACGGTTACAGTGCATCGGTGCAGTGCTGCTAATCTTTATAAAAGCCAGGGGACAAAAAAAAAAAAAAAAAAAAAAAAGAGCAACAGCTCTCAGGAGGGAAAAATGGTTCTGACCTTGGGGTGCACAATTCAGGCCCTTTCTTATTTATCTGTGGCATCGCCAGGCTTTTACTGCCTACTGCCTGACTAGCAGCGAGTGGATGTTACTGCATGGAGTTGTTTTCTTTTTTTGTGTGTGTGTGCGCGTGTGTTTGCACGACAACACTCAAAAGGCAGTTCAGACAATCTGTGTGTTTGTGCTTTTGATGAAACAAACAAAGAAGGCCGCAGGTCATATTAAATTGTACAAATGGGGCCAAAGTCGTGCATCCCAACACTAACCATTAATCATTCGGTGGGGAGGGAGAAGGAGAGGTGAAAAAAGTGGCACAAGAAGTGAATCTAAGAATATCATCTGTCACTATTATGGTCACAGAAAGCAGGGAGGGTGGAGGCGTGGGGTGGGGGTTTGGAGGGACAGCTGGAGCAGTAGCATAGATAATATAGAACAAATCCTGATACATAAGCATTTCTTTGAGCAATGTGGATGAGCGGTTTTGCTGTTATTAGAGGGGGAAAAAAATCCTTCTGTGATAAATCATAAACCACCCCGCAGTAGTCGCTGTTACAAACAAAACTGCTCATCTTTTTGCCCAAAAGAATCTGTATCACGGATTCAAAGCGTGCTGTGAGGCCATGAGGCCCAGGTACCTTCATCACATCTGGGTACTGCCTCAGTTTCTTGCCACAGGGGGCATAGTAGGCCACCTCGCCCTGCGGCCGTCCAGCCACCGATTTGATTCTAGTTTCCCTCCGCCACCTAGGTTTGGGAGACGGAATAAATAACACTGATGTTAACAAAAACAAAAAAATGAGTACATCTGTGGCTGAAGCAAAATGTAACCGGAGTGTGTTTGTTGAAATCCGTCACTTATACGTACCCTAACTCCAGAGGTATCATCAACTCCTTCTCATCCATCACCCTCTTCCGCTTTCCTAAACCTGTGGAGAGATGGTTTAAGTTCAGATTTCCTTAACTTAAGAAATTTACTAACACCATGTCTATGGTATATATATTTACACACATTCAAAAGTGTGAGCACAAAACACACATAAGAGAAAATGTCACTTAGAGTAGATGACTGGAAATGTCTACTTGAAATATTTCTGGCAAGCTGCACTTATATCCTATTTTCTCTGATCTGGGTAATCTCTTTGCATTGAAAGAGGCAGAAATCAACCTTGTTGCTGTGCCAAACAAGTTGTCGAGGCTCTCGAGCATGGCCCTGCAGGACCTCAGAGCTCTGGGTAAGCTAAGACAACCAACTGCTTTCTTCCTGCCTTTCTAAATGTAACAATCACTTCATATGAGGCTGATGGGAATATACTCCCTCTGGGAAAAATAATTTACTCCAGCAGCATACTACAGTGTTGTTTGTGAGACTGAAAAGATCCAGCAAGAGAGAGCCTACTAAAACTCATCCTTTACCTCTTGCATTAATACTTTTCCCAATGCAGCATTTTGAATACATTACCTAACGGAGAGGCTAGGCTGCAGGAGGAAGAGCCTGGAGAGCTGTGATAGGCCAAGGCACTGGAGCTGGTGGCAATGGTGGGAGTCTTGATGACCTGGAGGTTGAGTGGTGAGCAGCTGGTGGCGGTGTGATTCGTTGAGGTGTTCAGTAGTTCTGGGCCTTTGGTTAGCCTGTGGGGAGTCATCTCCTTCTTAGATGATCCAGATGGCAGCAGCTTTAACTCCTTCACCTTCTTCCCAGAGATGTCACTGTCCGAGTTGGTGTCAGACTCTGAAATTGGACACAAGTGTGCAAAGAGAGGTGAGCAGTTAAAAAACAGAGAGGCATCAATTCACCAAAGTGGATTAGCATTTAATATCTTTTTTTAATGACTGGGTTTTTTTTTTATTTTCTTAACTGCACAGACATAACCAATTATTTGATTAGTTCATCTGCCAAAACAAATTAACAGAACTGTTCAGAGTTATTTTTTTTGTTCAAGCAAAAATGCACACTATTTAAGAATCACAGCTTCTGAGCTGTGAGATTTTAACGCTTTTCTTTGTCCTATATGATAGTAACTTCAGCTTGACCTGGGTTTCCTCTCCAGCACTGGTATTAAACTGACTGACTAATCTAAATAATTAGAAGAGTAATCCGTAATTAATATAGTGGTTAGCTGTCAGCCCTGATTTTTATCTTCAGCTCCTTTTTTTAATTGTGAAAGTTACATTCACTGCCGTAGAAGGTACCAACCTGACAGACTATCATCTGAGTCCTCTTCATCCTCTTCCTCCTCAAGATCATCATCCTCCTCATCATCATCATCTCCTGAGTCATCAGATTCCTTGTTGGCTGGGAGCCCAGCTGTGGGGTTACATGTCCCAGGGATCCCCACTCCAGGAATTCCAACTCCAGGGATACTAACTCCAGGAATCCCAATCCCAGACTCTCCTCCTCGAAACAGATCTACTAGAGACTGCACCAGATGGTTCTGAGAGAAGCCCTTCCAGGCAGCTAAAGGGTCTGCTTGTCCCTGTCCCTGTCCTAGCCCTGGTGTCTGTCCCTTCCCCTTGGCGGTCTTGTTCTTTCTGGATCCATGGCCTGTTGTAGCATGGGGTGAGGTAGTGGGGGGCTGTGACGGAGGCCCAGCCTGGCCGGCTGCCTGGGTCCTGTTTGCCCCTGTGCTCAGATTGACAGGCATCGACCCAGCATCAGCGTCACGCTGAGGGGACTTGCTTTGAGAGGCAGAGTCTTTGCGAGGTTTGGAGATGAGGGCCAAAGGTGCGTCCTGAGTGGTGCTTTGGATGACTCCATTTGGGTGATGGGGTTCAGGGAGCCCCAGCAGGGCACTTGAGAGGAAGAGGTTGGAGTGATTGTTCTGGGGTGGAGGAGGTGGGACGAGTGGCAATGGCGATGAAGACAGAGATGTCCTCTTGGGAGATTTGTTTGGCCCCTGCTGCTGCTTCTTTAGCTCAGCTGGGAACGTCTGCCCTTGGGACATGAGAGTCTGGGAACAGAGGAGGAGGAGAGAGGCAGAGAACAAGGAGAGGTATGGAGTCAGAGGGAGGGACAGAGAGGGAAACAGAATGGGAACAACAAAGAAAGGTTAGGGAAAAAAACAGAAAAGAAATGGGACAAAGTAGAGTTGCTTTAGCTGTCAGTTCACATCACTGCTGATTGTTTGAGCAGGTGACAAAACTACAATGCTGAACACTGGTACAGTTAACTGTGTCTAAGCTTCTTTTAGGGAAACAAAAAGAACATAAATGCAATAACCAAAGGCATTGTTCTCAGCCAAGTTTACAGAAAAGAGACACTGTGTATCTCTCTAAAATTGTAATTACTTGTCTGCACATTTGAAAAGCTCCATCATCATTATCACCATACAGCTAGACATGTTTGCCTTTTGTTTTGGCTTGTTTTTTTATTTTTTTTATTTTTTTTCACAGCGAGGACCAGCTTGGCTCAATCGGTGTTTAAGCAAAGGCAGGTTAGACTTTAATGTTGCACTTTCAACTGGATGTGATATGAAGTGAAACAAATCAATTTCACAGACCATGAAATACAGTAACAGTGCTGAAAACCACAGGGGGAATTCGGCTTGCTGTAAACTTCTCTATACTGGTAAAAACAAAAAAGGGAAATGAATACGCTGATCCCAATAAGTTTAGCTTATTGATCACGGTGCTGTCGTTCATATTTCATCTGGAGAAATCGAATTTGTGAAGTGAAAAGCAAATACAAATGTCAATTTTTACAGCATTTCATCTGAAATCGGGAAAAACCATAAATAATACAGTGGAATCCGTGCACAAGCAATGGTTGCCTCAGGAAAGTAACAAGACCAGAGGCATTATCTGTGTCATCTCTACAGCAGTATGCTAAACGTACCCAATGCAAATTAGTCAGAAAATTCTGAAAAATCTGATTTAAAAATTTGAAAGTTTAAAATGTTAAAAAGTCAATGTTCATAAAAGAGGAGATTTTAACTTAATAAAGCATGCTTGGCCAGCATCCACTGCAAACTACTGGCTGCGGAAGTGATCATCAAATAAACCAACACACTATGAAAGCTGGAAGGAAATCTTTATCAACATACGTGCTAAATTAAACTGAAAGGCCTCCTGTGCTTTTACTATAACACTGTAGGATGACAGTAAAACTCCTGCATAATAAATGTTTTGAATACTTCTGATGGTCAGTATAACTGGCAACTACCCCTTTGTACAAATATCATGATTCACAGTAGCAGCGATGACATTAAAGTTTGATGCAAGCATTTTTTCCTCTCGCCACATCATAACAGAAACTCGTGACATTCGCACAAAAGATAAAAAAGAAACTTCTGGGTAATAACACGAAATTAAAGGAAAAGCCAGCATAAAGCTACCATAAAGCAAACACTTTGTGCTAGACTCTGGAGTCTACTGAAAGGAAACTCACATATATTCCAAAAGATATTCCACTATTTGGTGTTTTGCACATGTCAGCCCCAAAATCCTGAGATTTATTCATTTCGATTGAGATCTAGTGACTGTCAAGGTCACAGCATATAATTTCACATTATTTTCATACTCTTCAAACATTTGGTGATGCCTTGTGTCCCATCGAGTGAGAATTGTCATCCTATTCAATTTGTTTTAATGATAGGATAAAGATAACCACTCAGAGCAACTTTGTATTGACTCACAGTGACCTTGACGTGCCCTCTAGAAGGACAAGTGGACCACAGTGCCAGCAAAAACCTTCATACCATAAGAGGCTGAACAGATTCCCTTACTGCACAGAATCAATCCCCGTCGGTTTTTTTTCCTTTAATTTGTCACATTTGTATCCAGATAGCTTAGATGTTTAGTTGTTGTTCTATGACAATCCCAGTGCAATAGAAGTAAAAAGAGAAAAAGAAAAAAGTAATGCATCTACTATACAAAACAAAGATGCTGACTGATGTCCATTTGCAGCTGTGAGATTCAGCTCCAGGCCATGTTAATTTTGATGAGGCTGTTTGGCACTTGTTTCCCTTTGATATAAAATCCCAGACTGGTATGTAAGAGAAACTGTAACAGTTATGATTTTCTTTTTAATTGACTGCGCAGCTACACTAACAGATCTGTAGCTGTCTGGAAGCTGTTTGGATTCTGTCTTAAAAAAAATTGAAAACAGCCACCAGATTTTTTTTAAAAAAAGAGAGAGAGAGGCTG
Source organism: Perissodus microlepis (assembly GCF_051167445.1). Lineage (NCBI taxonomy): Eukaryota > Metazoa > Chordata > Actinopteri > Cichliformes > Cichlidae > Perissodus > Perissodus microlepis. Next base: position 26,245,881 of record NC_140461.1, read on the forward strand.
GTTATGGTATGGTAATGATGAGGGAAAAGAGATAAACAGAACTGCAGATCTGACTGCGTACTCAGCTCCACTGAATAATGTCATTATTGTCAATTTGTTATTAGTAACTTTGATCAGTAAAGCGGTGTGTGGAGCAATATTTTTCTCACAGGATACTGTGTGCGTAAATGACATTATTTAACTGATGTTATCAGGCAGGCTTACCTGTCGCAGCCTGAACTCATTGATCTGCGCTAGTGAAGCTTCCAAAAGTTTCCTTTTGTTGGATTTGGCGGTGCCAGAGACAGAGTGCTTTGGTGGCTTCAGTGAGGACTTCTGGGAGCTTGTTAAAGATGAGGTCAAACCAAAAGGTTTTGGGGAGGTAGGCATCGGGAGAGTCGAGCGGGGTGGAGAGGGAACTGAGAGAGGCTTAGGGGAGGAGCAGAGGGAGAGGGGAAGGTGCGGAGGGGAGTTGGAGGGCAGCAGCTTGGGAGGTTTGGGCGAAGCGGTGCTGGACGGTGCCTTTGGAGATGTGGTGAGAGCTATGGGGGAGGAAGACGGTGACGACTCCCTGCGGGGTTGAGTGAGGAGTGCCAGGGGCTTTGAGTTGGCAGCCAGGCCAGTGGACTGGATCACACTAAAGTGTTGCTGTGGTCCCTCTGTCCGGGACCTGGAGCTGTGAAGAGCCAGCGGTGAGGTTTGGGACAAGGCGGGAGGAGAGACAGAGCAGGGTAAGGGCACAAGGGTCGGGGGATTGGAGGGGACCTTTTGGGCCTGGGTGCCTTTCTTTCTGTTGGCATCCCCAGAGAGTGGTCTGTCATTCTTTGCAGTTCCAGTGCTGGGTATCAAAACCTGGTGCGGGCATGAAATAAAGAACTGTTTGAACAAAGGCTTTCTCTGTGGTATGCGATAATTTATTTTAATTCATTCAACATTGTGGGCACTATTTTAGTGAATGAAAGCACTGCGCACCAAGTGCAGTCAAGTGCACCATGTGGAGCAGCTGAGGGCGCAGTGGCCTCCTTCTTTTCACCTTCACTTTCCTAATGTTTTTACTCATTTGAACTTTTCCTCTTTACCTTTGTTTTCTTCTTTGTCCGCTTCTCTGTGTCAGACAGTTCGCTGTGTTTGTCCTCCTCTTCGTCGTCCTCGTCATCGTCATCATCGTCTTCATCATCCTCTGCTAGGTCTTCCAGATCACTGCTGAGGGACCCGTCACTTGAGCTGTCTGATGATGTGCCTGATTCACTATTGCTCACCACAGAAGTGTCAGCTGTCTTCTTCCTTGGTTTCTGAATTGAGAAAAAAAACAAAACATTGTAACAATCAGCTTCACTATGCAACACAAACTGGCTTATTTCAAATTAAAGAGTAATTTTGATCTCAGCACTGACCTTCTCTTTAGGTTTCTGAGTTGTCTTTTCCACCATCTCTGTGGGATTGTTCTGAGGGCTGCTACGCTGGCTATTAGCAGGATCTGAATTTTTGGTTGGCTTGGTTGGTGCCTGAACAGGAGCCGGACTCGCAGAAAAGCTCCCTGATTGTGTGACAGGAGGGCAGGCCCCGCTTCCATTCACTGCACCATTCACCCCTAGAAACACAAATTCTGCTGTATTACTAATCAGCTTCATCTCTCCTAAGAACTTTCCAACAAGCGATAATGGAATATGTGGAACTAACAGCAGATTGAAATAAGGCTAATAAAAATATTGATTTATACATGTATCTCATCTAACATGCGAGCTGTGCGAGGCACAAGCCCAACACGAGTGGTTTACATAATAAAAGATAAATTAAAAGATACTGTGAAATTAAAAGAGTGCCAGAAACAGAGATTATGAGAGGGAACATGAGGGAAAGAGCGGGGAGATAGAGGTTAACAGAATCACTAAGTGAGGACTGAAAGTCATTAAATCTGCCTCGAAAAAGAGAAATCTCATCATAGGGCAAAGTGGATTTAGGTTGTGGAGGAAGATGCACAGATAGTGATTATGGGAGGGTTAGGGGGAAGACTGAGCAATGAAAATAAGCTCCCAGGACAGCGATGTACCTTTAGGTGCAGCATGGCTATTCTTGCTGGGCATCCTGATCGGAACAGGACTGGCGCTGTGATTGGACTGAATGTGAGGGGCGAAGAATGGGGGAAAGCCGATAAAAGAGGGGAGAAAGGCAGCAGCTCCCCGTCCATGGGCTTCGGCAGCTCGCCACCACTCTGTCGGGTCAGAAAGTAGAGGAGAGGAGACGAGAGGAGAAGATTAAAGGTATAGTCCCCTTAACCAACTGCTACCCAAAATTCAAATGTCATCCTCTTACCAGAGAGGGCTCCTAGTTGGGGATGGGCAGCCAGAGCAGCTGACATGCCTAGAGAGCCCAGGCCTCCAAACTCCGGCCTGCCTGCTCCGGCAGTGTAGAGGGCTCCAAATGCTGGGTGGTTGACCAGAGGGAAGGCACTTGACAATGTGGAGCCAATGAAGGGCTGCTCTCCTGCTGCTCCAAACAGACGGCCTAAGATAGAGCCGAACCAAGAAGGACATGTCCAAATGTTTTAAAGTACACTCCACACTAAAAGGGTGTGGATAAGAGCTCAGTGGCACAGTGAAACAAAGCAACAGGTGCAGAAATGTTTTCACCATTTGATCTAATTTTAAGTTAAAGATTGACATGTTCCCTTTACCAGAAACTGTCCTGTAAAAGGAGAAATGATGCACTTCCGCCAGATCTTCAGATGTTAAAATAAAACAAAGTAAGTAAACAGCTGTTAAGAGGACAAGTTGCTCATTCGTTACGGGTATTATTCTGTTCCTGATAGCTGATAGTATTAAACAGCTTTTTAAAGCAGTTGTTTCAGTTTGAGATAGTGACAAACAACTCCTATACGACAGGATTAAAAGATGAATTCCACGCAAAAGAATAAATTTTGCTTTGAAGTGACAAAAATGCTTATGACTAAATTTTACTACTTGTACATATTTAATACTTTGTGTTACGTAAAGTTCAATTTTGACATTACTGCACAGCTGGTTTGACAGTTATTTATTACACCTTACTGCCCTACTGTTAGCTCTGTGTATGTTTATTTGCACAGACTGAGAAGACTATTCTCAATTACATCTCTGAGCTCTTGATGTAGGAATCGACAGAGTGTAAAAACTAGATTTAAACAGCTTTTGAAGATGTCGCTTCTTATCCACCTGACTATAGAGGAATTAAATACAGAACAACTGCCTTCTGAGTGTGTGGAAGAATTAACTTCAAGTTTTTCAAGGTGCTCGTTGCACCTAAATTTAAACGGCAGCCATACTGTTTCTGAGCCTGACACACCAGCACTTCAATGTGACTCTCACGCATATATCATGAAACACGCACATTTAGATTACAGACCATGCTGTCATAATCCTATTCTGGCATAGAGCCACTTGTTTATAGCAATTTTTTTTTTTAGTTTAAAATGACTGTCAGAATATGTCACACGGTAACAAAGACTGGATAGTCCCGGTGAGAGAAAGAGGAGCATGCATACAGTGTAAAAAGCTAACCTCCTTCTATCCTTTTGGCATTCAATTTCAGCAGAGAAGAATACTTCATCAACATCATCATCGTCTAGCGTTTTCCTGAGCACAATCATTTCTGGCAGGGGCGACTGCCACGTATTACCTCCTCCCAGAGTCAGATGCAATTTGGTGTGAGCATATTTCATGCAAATTCAATTTCTATTCCAGAAAAGGAGAGCAAGTCTGCTTGATGCCTCTGCATAAGCCAGGTAATACACATGCAAAAAAAAAGAAAGAAAGAAAAAAAGGAAGAAAAAGTGATGACTGAAGAAAAGGAAAGTGTTATGCACAGTGCAGATGAAAATGTCAAACTACTATACACATGCACACAGAAATGTAAAGCAGAGTGACACGGAAGAGGAGTGTTTTCAGAGCTAATGCAGTACATGGTCTATTAGTATGGCCAGTTACATGTGCTCTATAGCACAAAAAAAACAAAACAAAACACTGGAGAAGACTATGAAATGAGTGTGAATCAAATTGTTTGCGCGTATGTGGCCATACCAGGAAAGCTGGCAGGATGAGAGTATAGCCCTTTGTGTTGGTGCCAAGGCCCTTCTCTGCCACAAGACAGCAAAATCTGCCTTTTGAATGGCATTAGAATATGCTGAATATGTAGAGCCCGCCTTGCCAGTGTCAGCTAGTGGATACGAAGATAAACGACTGCAATGCAACCCACAGAAAGGCCAGCCACAGCATTCGCTTATGCCTGGGGTGCCCACCTCTCTTCCCCTCTTCCCCCTCCCCCCTCCCCCTTCTTTTCTAGGCAACACAAAGTGACATCTGCAAATGCCTTTTCAATATTAATGCGGGCTTCCAGAAGGCGAATAATTAAATCTAAAAATTTGAATCGAGAAAGAGGCACGGGAAAGACATACCTTGGATTACCTACTCGCTCTTCCTCCCCCCCTTCTCCCCCCCCCCCCCCCCCCTCCCCCGCTCCCTCGCCCTCTTTCTCATTCTGTTTCAATCCTTCCTCCACTCTGACAAACTGCACCGCCTGCTTTTTTCATGTTTGGATGCTGCCGAAGGGGGATTAATTTGTTGTTTGTTGCAGTCAATCAAATTTCCACAGACAGATTTAAGTTAATTGCATCCGTGAGTTGATCCCAGAAGGAGAGAGTGCTACAAGCGCAGATCAGCTTTTATTCTCCAAGTGATATCCTCATCAATGACACATGCGCACACACATAAACAGGAGTCCGTGTATTTCTTTCTTTTTTTTTTTTTAACTTTTTCATGCGTTCCTAAGATTCTTTTTCTTAAGTGTTTTTGGCACACAGGCAAAGGACGATGAATCGATGCCCGCACAGTCTGTGATGATTCTATATCGGTATTAACATATATTTATACCGATGGTATCTGCTCACAATATACACTTGACATGTTCTTGCTGTTCTGCATGAGAATGTTTTTGCTTTTAATTGTGATTCAAGTTGCTTTACTCCACTACAAGTTTGAGCTAAAGCGCGCACACACTGAACAAAGCGCTGTGTGTGAAATGAAGACGAACTGCTTGCTTGATTTCCCACAAAGCACAGCAAAAGTTCAGAGCTAACAGTCTGCCTCTCAGCATTTCATTTGATGCTCAGTCCAAAATCGCTTATCTAGAAAATCTGAGCACGCGTAATGGCACACAGGGATAAGAGGGATTTATAATGCATAAGAAGGAGACACTCCTAATGGCTTCTTCTTTGGGGCAACATTGAGGATATGGAGGACAAAACAACAGGCTTCATTTTCTATCCTCTCTACTTCTTCCTTTTCTCGTAACAGAGAGAAAACACGACAATCATGGAGAAAGCTAGATATCCTATTCCCTACTCAGTGCGATGGTGGTTTTGTTTGTGCGTGTGTTTGTGTGTTTGTGTGTGTACATAACAGGCCTACGAAAAAAACAGCAAAAACAGCAAGACATTAAGAGATGAGGAGAACGAAAGTATGAGTATGATTCACTCTCACACAAGGGATATTTGAAAAACACACTGAGATACAACAGATACACACACTCACACCATATATACACACTCCTCTTTGCCTAATGGCTTTGACCAATACATAGAAAGGCGGCTGGATGCTGGACAGGGATGACTAGACACTGAGTGGCTAACAAATGTTAAATCATGCAGGCAGAGGCTCTTTCTCTCTCTCTTTCTCACACACAGACACACACATACACACACACATGCATCCATGCACAGTGGCGTGCTGAGCCTGACTCCGAGGCAGCTGGAGCCAGAGAGCTGAAGGTTGTCAGGAGACATGGCGAAGCATGTGTGTGTTTCTCACACAAAAGAGCCCCCTAATTGTTTGGGATTCATTAATGCAGCAGCTTTTCAATTGCAACCCAAGCTGTCAGGGAAAAAAAAGAGAAATCCATGTAACTGGAAGAGAGGTGTATTCACACCGGCTGCAAAATAACTGTGTAATTAACACTGGAAAAAACTCATTTTTCATGGTAAAGAAATGAGGAAGATTCTGAATGCTATCGAGACATGAAGGCGGCCATATTTCGGGGCATCTTGTTATGGTTATGTGAAAACTGTTTGAACCGTGTGTTGGTATTTTTCCTCCTCTGTACCCACGGTTTCAGAGACAGAAGATTGACGCAACTGTTTCTTACCGGAGGCGCTGAGGGTGGATCCCAGTGCTGAGGGGCTCGGGGCCAGGCTGCTCTTAGAGTGCGGAGCAGGTGATGACGAAGAGGAAGAAGAAGAGGATGAGGATGAGGAAGAGGCCGCAGGGGAGGAGGTGCGAGCAGCAGACAGGGTGGGCGCAGGGGAGACCAGCCGCTCTCCAGACTCCATATCTGTCAAACACAATCCAATCAGCAGGGTTACAATAGGAAAGAACACCCACCCGTACACTGACAAACACACACTTAAATGCGTACACACAACTGCATACTGTGCCCCCCTCCAACACACACATTCGAGCACACCCATGCACAAGCAACCACACACACACACCTCCTGACACTTTTCCTTTCACATCTCACTTCCCCTGAACAATATTTCCATTTAGCCATGCTCACTGGCTCCCAGCCTCTATTGATTCAATATGGGGTAGGACGGAGGATGACATGTTTAAGGACTCTGATAAGGGACAACAAAGCAGGTTTCACATTTTGATGCAGGAACATGCCCCTGCTGAGAATCTGTTCCACAGCGGGACGGCCACTTTTTACAAGAAACTTGCTCTGGTGAGTTTGAAGTGGGACAGTTGAAATGACAAAGGTTAGGCAAAATGTCAAACACAACATAGACGAATAACATGTTTGTCACTTTTCCTGTCACTCGCGGGGACTCAGAAACGCGTGCAAACTCACAAACAGGATCCCTTTACACATCCCTGATAAAAAATAAAAAATAAAAAAAGTCATTCAAATTAAAAGAGCTCTTTGAGGCCTTTAAAGACAGCATTACTCTCTGCCTCCTTTCACTTGGAACCAGAACTAAATGGATGGGCTTTTAGATGATTGGTGCATTAACCAACACGGTAGCTTTTTTCCATTATCGGTTCCACAGAGTTACCATGCCAGCCATTATCAACCAACCAACAACACAAACCCTCACAAGAAACATTTGGCCATTCTGCAGCCAAATATTTTACTTACATTATTCAGCTCTAATCCCCTTTTGCTTACAACTGAGAACACAATGTGGCTATGCCCACACAACCGCTGACTTGTGGAGGCAAACAAATATAAAACACACACATTGACACACACACACACACGTTCACACATTACAGCCCCCACTGCAGACAGACACACACATACACAAAAATCACCTCCTCTGTCTATCACATCAACCTGACTCTTTTTCTCTCTTCTCCTTTTCCATATCCCTCTGCCTGACACTAATCCAGGACTGAAAATCCCCTTCAAAAGCACAGTTTGCAGATTGTGTTTTACAGGCAGGCTTTGTTATTGTGTCATTACACATAAACAGTCTCTGCCTCCATCTCTCTTTCCCTCTCTCTTTCGCCTTCTCTCTCGCTCCTGCCACCCCTCCGCCACCCTCCCTCCCTCCCTCTCTCCTCTGCAGTGGGAGCAGAGCCACTGATTAAATCTCTGAGACAAAAGCTGCTATCCTCTGAATATCAAGTATCAGCCTTTCGCCAGGAGCAACACTGACAAGAGAGAGAGAGAGAGAGAGAGAGAGAGAGAGAGACGCGGATGACAAGAAAACCTGCTGCAGTCCACGGGGAGGAGGCTGGTGTGCCATCGGACTTGGGAAGCCATCCCCGCCACTGCTGCAGTGAAAAAGAGGTTGGCTGTGCAAATAAGAGCAAGGTCAAAGGTCCTTCGAATTGTAGCTCACGTGAGGTGACAGGATGTGGGTTAAAGAGACAAATTATCAACCTAAACGGGCAGTGAATGAATGTTACACGTTAGTTACAAGAATACATTTCCAGCTGAGTGAAGATGGGGAGTTTATCCTAATTTCAAACCCACCCCACCCGCACCAAAAGAAACTGTTACCTCAGTGCAACACTTTGTTGCATGAATGGCTGTCACACTCTATGCTCCTTCACTCTGGCTGTCACCTTTTAAATGTCAGGTCAGGGTGTAAAGAAAAAAAATGGAAAAAGGATTCTTTCACAAGATTTAAAGAAAAAGTGACTTTTCTGTATTTGCGTCTGGCCAAAAAAGAAAAAAAAAGCAAGTATCATCAAAAGTGTTGTGAAAATGGAGAGGAGCTGTGGCCCTTCATAATTATCATAATGCACACGAAAACAAAAGGCTTGTGTCTCGGAGGACGATCAGGCTTACGTGGTGTCAGCTGGTAAGTGAAGCGGATCATTTCCCTACCTTTTCACAGGAAGGGAGAAACATAGACAGAGGGAGGGAAAGAGAGTTTGAGAGATTGAGAAGGAAAAAGGAATAAGCAAGACAATATACTCTGATTTTGTTGTGGGGTGTAGAGGGGGTATGGGGGGGAGGTGGGAAAGGCAGAAGAAAGGGAAAGAGTGGAGAAGATGAAGGACAGCCTGTAAACCGTTTCTGTCGTTTCTCAATATCTGCACTTAATGCCTCGCCTTGTCAAAACGTGATGATGTGAACAGAATTGATTCCCCCCCCTAACAAACAACAAAAAAGCAATCCCTTCTTTGCAGAGGTGTAAAGCAGAGCTACCCTCCCCCTCATCTCCTCTCATCTCTCACAATCTCTCAAAGGGCCTCTTCCTGGGATGAGAGACGGAAAGAGAGAGAGAGAAAGGACAGCGGGGGGAAAGAAACGACTGCGGGGCGAGTCCATCTTCCTCTGACAACTACAAACTGATCACTTAGAGCAATTAAATCTAATAACAATAATAAGATTGGGCTCAGCAATGTACCACCAAATGCACAGCAACAACAATGATTGCAACAATAATGGAGCGCCAAGGTATTTAAGGATCCAATCCTGACTTAATTATGAGAAATTAAAATGGATTTAGCATCAGAATTAGCTTGATTTTATAGGTAATTAACGGCACACCACAGTGGCGGTATAAGGCAAGCGTTATAATCTCCGTGAACGGCTAAATCAATTTGACTTGAACAACACCAACCAATCAACAGAGAACGCCGCAACCAGAAACAGCAGGTCTCGCAGATGCAAGGAGAGGGAGAATTTATGCTAATAGCTGAACTATGATTTATAAGATGTGTTCCAGCACCGGATTCGCAGTCACGTCCACAAATACAACACAGCACCCAGCTGTCAACGCATGCGGCTAATAGTGGTTAGACGCAGCGGCCCTTCAGGAGATAGTGTAGCTATAAACAGCTCTGCAGTTTTATGATTGCACTTGGCCTTCATATAGGAGCCTTCACACGTCAGTGTGATCTGAAAGGAGGGCGGAATAGCATAAAGGAGAGATAGTGTGAGTGCATTTGGTGGCCCGTGCTGCTCGGTATCGCGGCCTTACATCATGCATTTGTTTTGTGGTGTTGTGTGTCTGTGCTGCGTGTATGTAGCGGTGCTCTGTTACACATGCGGCGGTTTAACAAAAGACTCCCAATGCATGTGCCTATGGAAGTGCTTGTGGGCACGTATGTGTGTGAGTGTGTGTGTGTCGCATCTTCAAACTATTCAACCTCCTGTGTATGTGTGTCTCCTGCCCCTTTTCTCCTCACCCCTTCAACGCACACACAAAACACACACGCACACACACATACGCATACACACAGTAACAGATGGCTGATACTAACTGAGATAATCCGCCAACAGAGTCATCAGCATGGATCAGTGGTAATCAGAGTGTGGACACAATGTCTCTTCTCCAGCCGTAATGGAAGGAGCGCCTGGCGCAAGAGAAGGGAAATGCATTATTCCCCATGATGCCCTGACCTCATTCAAAGACACACACAGCGGCTCCCAGCTCCCTTTCTTTTTTCTCCTCACCATAGACAACAAAGAGTATATCATCGCTGCTTCTACAACATTCACTCTCCCCTCCAGATCTCTCGCTCCCTACCTTTTATTGTGATGTGCAACTGTGTCTAAAGCAGACCTCTGTGTTCAGTCAGCCAAAAAAAAGAAAGAAAAAATGTCAACATAGCAAGTGTGTCATGATGAAGGTTGTTGGTAACAAAAAGGATTGGAGTGAGTAATCATCAGTTTTACAGTGTTATTTTTTCCCATTATTGCTCAAAACAACCATACTGACTTATCGCATAGCCAGTCAAAGTCTTTCTGAGAATTAATAATGCTTTTTATAAGTCTAATATCCAGACACGTTGGTTATCAGGTAGGGGGAAAACAGCCAGTAAGTAAGTGGTGAATCACTCACTCCAAAAGGCATAGCACACACAAAGCAGTACTTTCTGTTGCGCTAGTGTTCGCCAAAGTGAGATCATTGACACTGTCTGAATCAGCAACAAGATCTCTTATTTCTGATCTTGTGAAGCTGCTGTTCAGCCTCACTGCTTGAACTTCCCATCTGTCCGTGTGTTCGTATAGGTTCGTGTGGGTGTATGTTTTTGTAGGCGTGACATGTTCGTATGGATGTGGATGCCTGCGCTTTGCATGCTTGTTGGCAATGAATGCTGACCGAATGCACGCACAAGCTTGCTTGACCCCATTTCTCCTCCCTTTGCTCTCCCCCACCACCACCCCTCCCATTCCTTCTCCGCATACATACCATCAGCCAGGAAATGACATAACCAGGGATCTTGGCAAAAAAAAAAAAAAAAAAAAAAAGTGACAACCTTTGTCCCATGTCAAACATCAACTCAGAGAACATTTAAAGAGACAGTGTGTACTCTGTTACATCATGGTTTAGCACTGATTGTGTGGCTTTATTAATCAGCTAATTGTTATAGCTCTATTTTACTTGGAGTGTTTTATCACTGAGACACTCCATTACACACACTTTTTTTCTTTTTTAATTAATGAAGTACAAAAAGTAAAGAACACTGAATAACTGAATAATCATATTAAACTGGATTTGCACAAAAACTGCATAACTGCATGGTGAACTCACAGAGCATTGTGCCAATGCCTGAAAGGGAGTACAAAGAGACAGCATGCCCCAGTGTGGCCTGTCTAGGTGACAACAACTAGAGTGACTCAGACCCCTCCCTCGGCACCACTCCTGCCCAGTGACAGATGGCAGAGCGGGGCATGTAGGGGATGGGCACCATCTCTCACCCTTCCTCAGCTAGCCTTGGCAGTGGTGCTGGCCACAGGTCTTATTACAGCCACAACACTGCCTGCCTGCTTTCATGTAACACTGAAGCTTACCACGCTAGAGCTGCTTACTGCCTGCCAGGTAAAAAAGGTAATGATATGGTCCTGTGTGCAACAAATGGTAGAGTGTGGCGTGTGACAGAAGAGTTTCCAGACTTAGTATTTACCGGGCCCTGGTGTAACCTCTACACATATGCGCATCCATGCAGTGGTAAGAGGCTTTAGTTAAAATATAAAACCAAATGGTGTGCCACACGCATTCTGTATATTTTTGAAATGACAAGAAATCAGCTCTTGCCAAATGGCTTTATTTGCCTTTTCAAGCATAGTGTAGATGCCAAAGTCTGGAATCAACACCCCTACTCACCATCCGTCTCTGCTGGGTTCCCAGTGACAATAATGTGATTTTGGGACATGGTGATGACTCGGTGGAGAGGAATAGGATAGGCTTGTCACTTGTGTTTGATGTCAAACCTATGTGTGACAGAATAGTGTTACTCAGCTCAACCAGACATAGCACTACTCCCATTTCCTGGCCATAAATAGAAGAGAAAGAGATGATAGTGAGTGTCTGTCTGTGTGCAAGTGTTGCAAAAAAAGAGGATAATCTGTGTGTATCTGTGTGCACACAAGCACACCCTTATGCACCATTCTAAGTATCATAAAGTAAGCTCAATAAGAAAATTCCCATCTCTTATGCTCATTCGCATCTGCATCCACCCAAAGCTAATTATTCTCCCCATGGTAACCTAGCAGGGTCTTCACATCAAAAAACCAGAAGTGTGTATCAGGCAATCATCCCTGATGAATCTGCCCTTCTCCCTCTGCTAGCCACTCACACTCATCTGCCAGTCTCAATGCTCATTACTGTTTTTCTGTAGACTGAACCAGATCTGCTCGCCACTGGCTGCATGTGTCTACAAGAATCTATAATGACTTCAGAGGACTTTGGAAGCACAGAATAACAAAAAAAAATGCAACGCACAAACAGACACCCAACAGATGCAGCAGAGGCAAAGTGAGTAGTGAGCCAATGCCTTTTAAGGTTAATTATCATTTAAAACACTTTTTTAAATTACATTTGTGCTAGTTCACCTTTCACTACAGAGCTTTGTATGTAACTCAGTGCACAGCCAAACTGATGATGTGCAAAAAAAATGTACCTCGAGGCCTAAAACATTGAGCTCAGATACTAGAATAACAATTCACTTCACAAAATACATCCTGCATATCAAATCCAGCAGATGCAATTCTCCGGTATTTAAAGAGACCTTTGCAGACGTTTGCACAATTCTGAAGTCGCAAATCATCTCAAAATCTAATAATCATATCTAATTTTTTTCACGAAATTTCCTAACAGAGCAGTGCAAAAATACTATAATTGCTGTAAATATTAACTTTGATTGTAGTTAATGCCGTTAAATCCTGTGTTTTGAATGCAGAGAAAAAAAACTACAGCAAAACTGATCCAAAACAGAAGAGCCACAGCAAACCGACGCTGAGTAGCAAAGTATTTAAGCAGAGATTCACCATTTATTGGGCCAGTAAGTGGAATTAGCTCAACTGTATTGCATTCTCCGATGATCTGATTGGTCAACATCCTGAAAAGATGTTTCTACCACAAAACGAAATGGTATGTATACATAATGGACTTTAATTTTATCTGACCTACTTCGTAATGCTAATGCTGCAGCCAATAATCTGTCAGTGAAGCGATTGGTGGGTTCCCTGTTTTTACACTTGTAAAAATTCATGTATGAACAGGTCAGGTTTGCAGGAGGATCTCTTCTTCAAACTTAGCATGATCCCAGCTCAATCCACACTTTTCAAGGTACAAGAAACAGCTGAACACAGTCTCACAGTGACCCACCCCCTTAGTTTTTTTGGGGTTTTTTTGTTTTCCAGATTTATTTACAAACCTAAAGACACTTTACATGATAGAAGTGGGAGATATTGCAGTTCATTTTCACCTGGACTGAGACGTCTAGCCTCCATTCAATGCTTTAATATTAATTATTATGAACAGAAAGGTCACAAAAATGACCGCAAATGCTGTCAATTAAAACTTCTAGAACGAAAATCGGAATCAACCCAGAAAATTGCAAAGGCTGTAAAATCTAACGTCCAGTAATTTTTCTTTAATCTTAACAGACACTGTGTCAATAGTGCAATGTAGTAATCTCCCTCAGACTAAGTTGATCAGTGCAAGCTTTGATTCTCTGTTTTGTAATGATGGCATTCCTCAATAACTTGTGATGTAATGGCTTAACTGAATACAAAATGTAATAGATGAGATTGCACGTATTTAAAAGTGTACTATTTCACTGATTTGTTGCATGCTGTTGAGCTCATGTTATGTATGACACCAGTGATGTGAAATGACACACAATCTATGCCATAAAACAAGGTTTACCCACATTGACTACTATTTAACTGACAAAATCTTAATAAGACAAACGTACATATTTAAATGAATGCAGGAAATAATTTTAACTACCAGGAAATAACATCAGTTATTAGGGAATAGCAAGAAAAAAAGGAGCGTGTGAGAGAGAAGAAGATGGGGGGAGGAGAGAAAATGAGCGCAGTACTCCAGATATGCATAATGCAAATGACATGCATGTCAAATAGCAAAACAAACTGACAGTGACAGAACAATGGAATAGCCAGAGAGCGGCCAGTCGTGCTAGAGCAATTGTTTGAGGCCCTCCTGACCATTTCCATGGGAAGAAAAACATTTAGAGTTCTGTTCGGCTGAAACTTTACTTGCAAGAGATAACTGATATCACTGTGCAAATGTGACAGAATTCGGATAAGTGGTGCGATGGCTGGAATAGCTTATCCAAGACTACCAGTCACTTTTTTTTTGTTTGATGCTGCTACTGCAGCACATAATGTGTTATTTGACAGAAATGAAAAGACATGTATAGTCACAAACCCTAATTTTTCACTCTTCCTCTCAACCACACAAAGCTGCTGCAGTCGTCAGATTCCTTCTTTTGCTGGTTTCAGGGCTCAGAAAATAAGTGTCCATGAAAAGAATACCGGTAAATTACTTTGGTTTAAATGACCGTTATGGCCAGTAAAAACTAAAAAACTCTTATGGGTGAACCATGCAGCCAGTGGCATCCCAGATCATAGATTTGCTATATAGTTAGCAGCTCACTTAGCAATTACTGCTTAATGAAATGACTGCTCACATCTCTGGCTTATCTCTTCTCCAAACCCCCACCTTAACACCTTTCTCCTGCCCAGTCCTTCTCCCCTTGTGCTCCACTGTTCACACTTCCTCTTATTTCTTGCTTTTATTAAAAACATTAGCAACACCTGACAAATTGACTTCATTAACTGCTTTCTTCTCAACAAAAACAGACAAATGCTAAAGTGCAAATGAGGTTCGAGGTGCTCTTAACAGAAGGGAGCAGAAAAGAAAGCATGTTTACAGGTATTTAGAGTGGCGAGCAATCCCTGGTGTTGCATCTGCGTTTGAACACTGCAATCAGGTGAAGGTCTAAAAAGCCACTGAGTAGTCTTCAGAGCAACAATCTGGCAACCTACAGTAAGCTGTGATGGGAGAAAATCCACCAGCATTAAACTCAATATGTCAATCAGCTGTATTCCTCTGTTCAAATGTGTGCTTTACTTAATGTTAAACATGTGAAAATGACTGGCTGGAGGAGAATGGTGTTATATTGACAGAGAGGGAGGCAAAGCAGCAGGCAGTCAGCCACTCTGTTCTGCTTCACTGCAACATGGGAGGGAGGCCAGCGTGGACACATACACACACGCACGCACGCGCACGCACACACACACGCACAGATGTAAAAACACACATACAGGCATGTACACAGGAGCAAGCACACGCTCACACAAATGAACACACACTTACACTCTTCCTCTCTCGCTCAGTCTCTCTCTCGCTCTCTAACAAACACATGCACACACTCGCACACAGTGCAGCAGGTGAGGTGCCAGCACATCACAGCGCTGCCATTTTTCAGTGTCTTGCTCAGGGAGAAGCGCTCTGACATTTTATGAAGCACTCTGCAGAAATCAGCAGCTTGTAATGGCGGCTGGACTGTCACTCCTTTCCACTCTTCACACTCCCTCTATCTCCTTTCCTCACACTGCTTTTAAGATATTATCTCCACTGATTAGCATAATCTAATCAATTTTACAAAATTGGCTTTTAATTACAAAGAAAAATCTTTCTTCTCACAGTTACTGGTTAAGCCTTTGTTTTTGCAAAAAAAAAAAAGAAGAAGGAAAAAAACTCAAACTGAGGCAAGAAGTAAAACCTCAGCGAAAGGTTAGAAAATGCTACCTATCACACTTGAGTGGGAGAAACAGACTAAGACTGATGTGTTAAGGGTATAAATGGCAGAAATATCACCGGCTCATCTTCAATATGCTAGACAGTATGACAATATGAAATTAATACATTATGATTCAACAACCTAGTAAATGTCCCTGGTTGTACATGTAATGGTAAACAATTCTTTTAGATACGTGCATTTTAAAGCAGCTGTTTACTCGCTTCTTGTTTTTCCTCTCTCTTTTTGACCCTTGGAATCATGGCTGCTAATATGACTGTACGTGCTTACTGGAAAGGCCAAGTGATTAGAAACTCAGCTGTTAAATATGTCCTCTGCATAAAAGGAGGGATCTATAACTATGATTAACTCTCTGGCATGTTGTTGTGCCTGACAAGCTCTCTGTTGAGCAATGATTAACAGCTTGTGACTCTACAAACCGCCGCTTGCACATTACCACAATGTTTACATTAGCCAGACCCTCATTGAAGCCATTACTGCTGTTGCTAAGCTAGCACTCATCATTGGAAGCTGAGCAGCGGGCAGCCTGTGGCCCAACAATTTACAATGATGACAAAGGTTGGCAAGCGTGGCCTAAAGTTTACCTCTGAAGTTTCACTCAGGGCCCAGTTTAACTCAGAACTGTATGCCCACAGGAAAAAAAATGTGATTCAACTTGAAATATGTGGGAAGTGTCAAGGCCAAATCTCTCAGTGTAGGCTACGCTATAAACCTTAAACTAAGCCGATTTCATTAATGTGACATTAGCATTTGTAATGAGAAAAGGGGGGAAAAAACCCTTGGGACATCTTTGTGCTGTTACCACACACATATGAATGTGCATGCCCACGTACAGGCACACACACACACACACACACGTGCAAACACAAACACATGCAAACACATAAGCTGCGATATCAGCCACTAATTTACATCCATATTACACAAGAATCACAAAATGCAGCCAAAGCACAGAGGGGAGAAAATGTTTGTATATGCGTAGGTTTTCTAATGAACACCACAGATTAGTTGCTGTAAACTAACTGTGACAGTTAGTTCAACCTTTCCTGATGAGCTGGGCAAATAGTTCCAGACAAATAGAGCCTGGCATTCATTCCCGCTTTATCCTGCTCCAGACGGAAAGGAAGGAAGGAAGACTGTATCAAGAGCAAATCTTCAACAATCCCATCACTTTATTTATAACTTGCCAACGCACAACTCGGAGCTCATGTGATGCGTGACAACACTCCTTGTTTTTTTCTTTGACAAACCAAGCAATACATTAAGCTGACTTGTTTTCTATGTCCCTTTTAAGACTTCACAGATGTCCTGGCAAGCTTGTGCGTGTTGATTTGCTGGGCGAGTGACTGTAAGGTTTTTGTTTATTCAATTTTGAGCTACATGTTTTCAGCGTAACTTTAGGGACCAACGGCCCTGTGCAATTATTGACTGGGTGAGCTGGTTAAAAATAATTTTAAAAAAGCTTGTCGAATCACAATGACATAACACACAATAACATTATTAATAGAAGAATATGCAACTTTGTACTTGTAGAAGTCTTGAGCCACCCCTCGTTTCTTTACATTTTGTTAGAAAAAATAGAAAGTAGGTGCAGTGATTTATAAGCATGTGCAAACATAAATGTAATTACAGCATAAAGGAAAAAAACAAAAAAGGTGTTGTACAACTGTAACAACCTTGAAAGTCAATATCTAGTTTAACACAGCCTGAACTCTCATAGAGAAGTCCTCTGTCCTCTAGTTTCTTTAAGTAGTCTTCAGGAATAGTTCCCCAGGCTTCTCGAAGGATATTCAAAGCTCTTATTTGTATGTTGGCTGAGTTTGTTCTGTTCTTTGTCAAGATGATCCCCCACTCCTTCAATAATGGTGAGGTCTGGACTCTGGGGAGGTCGATCCATGACTGAAAGTGTTCCCTTCTGTGTGTGTTTCTATCCAGGTATACTTTTCTGCATCAGCAGTGTGTTTAAGATCACTGGCAAGATGTTGCCAATCAGATGCTTTCCAGATGGTAGTGGATGCTTGATCAAAATCTGACAGCACTTTTCTGTGTTCATAATTCCATCAACTTTGTCAAGATCTCCAACATCAACCATGACAGAGCCTCCGCCTGTTTTACACATGGCCACAGACATTCACTGTGGTACCTTTCTCCTGACCTTCTTTGTGGAAACTGAAACAATTTCAAACAGAAGTTTAAAATTCGGATTCCCTCCATGAGACCTGTTGTCAGTGATTTTCAGTCCAGTTCTTGTCTAATTTGGCATAGCTCAGTCTTTTCTCATGTGCTGTAGATAGTCTTTAGGCCTGTCAGCCCGTCTTTTGTCCTTCTTGTTTCGTTTTTTTAAAAAACGCACTGCACATTATGCTGAAGTATGACATGTTTTCAGTTGTTTAAGAATCACCTTTTTGATGCACTAGTAGTTTATGGCTCTCAAACTATTCTTTGGCATTTTTCATAGATTCAACTAAAGAAATGGGAACAAATTATGAGGGCTGCTAGTAAGAAAGTGCCTAAATCACAATTTAAAAATTGGATCTTTGGTAAACACTCGGTTACCCCTTGTGTGATTCCATTTTTATGCTTGAATGATCCATAGGTCAGTGTTACGTGGCTCAATAAACAAACAAACAAACACATTTTTTAATCTACTTATTCCATCTTTTCACTGTTTATATGAGTGATGGATCAAACATTGTGATGTGAGACAACGCTGAAATGGTTTGGCTCTGATGTGCTGTAAAATCTAAACATGTGGATAAGTACAAAGATATGTATATCTTGCTAAATTTCTGTTTTAGAAGAAACAAGAATGTAATTTTCACCTTCAAAAAAGTGAAAATTACAAATTATACAACATGGGACATCTGTGGAGATTAAAAAAAAACCTTGGTGGTGCTAACACATTATTACACGAGTGTTAACGATGATATGAAAAGATGTTATAAGAGAACAAAAAAAACCCACTACTATACTGTAACAACAACACGCTATGTAATTAGGCGAGGTCATGATAACATAAACAGCGATCTAAATATATTTTAATGAGGACCAGGCAGCAAATAGTCACTATGCTTACTGCTGGCTGTAGTGTCATAAAGACTTGTAATGTTGTCTGCTGCCCCCAATAATGAGAGCGGTTTGTAAAGACAAGAGGTTTTTTTTTTAGACTATAACGCCCAAACATATTGGAGGGGGGTTAGATGGAACAAAGGACCCGAGCCAGGATTAAATCAGAGAAGTTGTGCACACTTGGAACGCATCTAGGCCATAAACGGGCATCGAGACTAACCAAATGTTGTTTATTTTCACACGTGCCTGTAATTGCAACAATAAGACATGTTGCTGAAAAAAGTATGTGTTTTCTGTTTTTATGACTGTTGAGAAAAATTATTCAAGTAACTTGCCAAAATGCACGCAGCTGGCAAGCATGTGACTAACGAAAAACAATTTTCACTTGTTCCAAATTCAAAATAAAAGATGTCGTCCTTTTTCTTTTCTTTCTTTTAACCACATCAAAAAAACAAAGAAACTTAGTCTGACCTTCAAGAAACTGTGAAAGGTACATGTTCAACAAAAGATAGCAAGAAACTGACACGAAAACAAGACCATACTATTATAAGACCTCTTTGTTTCTGCGTCTGAGCTGGCTTAAAATGAGACAACTCAAGGAAATTCACAGTTCAGTGAGCTGAGATTAAGACCAGAACTGTACAACACTGTGGTCACCACAGTTTGCCTCGAGGCATGCATAATGTTACTCTGACATGGTTTGTTCTGTCTTTCTGTGCTGTTATTGTGACATCTGATGCCATGCAGTTTGGAATAAATGGTCATGACAAAAAAGAAAAAAGAATCAAGGCATGACATTTGACAAGTGCTATCATCCAGTCCTTGTGTTCTTGTAAATGTGACCCTGCCTATACCCTTCCAGTGTTATCAAATGGCAAAATTGGGACATCATGTGCCAAAAACCTCTATTTTTTTCCACACCCAAGCAAAATTTGTACTAAATTTCATTAAACATTTCACACGAATTAGGGAAAAAAAGCACTTTCCTTTCAGTGCAGTTCAAAGTGTAATAAAACATGACACTTATATAACAAAAGCAGTATCATAATGGGAAACAGCTTCATTTTTCCAGTATCACCTTTCTGTGGCTCTATCCAGGACATTTTCCTCCCTCCTGGGGGCAAATGTTGAAGACCCTTTTAAAAGTCCAGCTGTGCCTTAAAAGAGTTAGTCACACCAGCAATGGGGTGCTTTGAAATGGTGTGCAGAATATCCACCAAGTAGTGCACCTTTTTTCCCCCCTTGACATGGCCCTATTTCCTGTATCACCACACTTCCCCTGTGTGATTTCATATAAAAAGCCAAAATATTTGAGTCTCCATTGTCGACTGTGTCAAACCCAGCTTTGACATTACTGCGCTGCAATTGCACTCCCCCAGGTGGATCTACACATGACATACGCACACACACTCATATGCACTTGCACACACTCACACTGACACTCGCAGTTACCTGTGTTCAACTGTCTTTTCATGTGAAACTAGACCCATAAGTCCACCCTCTGGATCCTAACACTTCCTTTTAGTTGAGCCAATCGCAAAGCTTGCCATCAGCCCCCGTCTTGTTACCTGATATTATTTCAGGAGGAGTTAAGGAGAGCAAAGAATAGTGTTGGCTCTACATGAATGTCTGCTTGTTTTTTTTGTGCGTGTGTGTGTGTGTATCTGTGCTTGTGTCATGACGAGTAGATTCCTTGTGTAGCGAGGCTGAAACCGAAGCTGCCTGGGCCTGTTGTTGATAGCTGTGTCTCACCCACTCAGTGCCCCAGAGGGAGTCAGGACCAAGACCACTGCTCAGGGTCTGTCTGTTCACACACATGAAACACGGGCTTAGATTACACAGAGCTCAAATATGACTCATCCCAAGGAGGGGGTGGAGGAAGGCCTTCTCTGTTGTTTTGCACAAAAAGCGTGCGCACACGCAGACACACACTGCCCGCAATGATAGCTACATCACAGGCTCAGGAAGAAAGGACCTTGTGGTTCCACACACCTGCCAAAGACAGATGTTAAGAATAAATCAGAGAGAAGCTCAGAGTGAAGAGAAACTCCACACAGCCGTAACTCCACTAACTCACTGCACACTACACTAACTGGAGAGCAAACAGCTGCACATGACAACACACACCAGTGATGAAAGTAACAATAGCATGCATGCACCTGACATGCATACAGAGAGAGGCTACAACAAGGGTGGGAGAAAGAGTGTATTCAAAATTTCTGTCTCACGGGCTCCGCTGGTGTTTTGGTGTTTTTAGCGCTACTTTGCCGCCGTGTAACCAGCTCCCGTCCTCTCTGGAACTGAGGGTGTTTAAGTGCAATTGTTCTGGAAGAAGTCAAAATCCTCCAACGACAGACAAACAAGTCACAACAAGGCTGAAAGCGGTATGGGTGGTTTTGGAGAGGAAGCTCGTTTTTCCGCTGCTGACTAAGTGAATTTCATGATTTCTTCATGTAAATATAGCACCACTGGGTTATGAAGAATCGACACTTACAAAGCCTGCCCTTTAACTTGTTGCAACGCAGAATAATATGCTCAAAATCTATTTTAAGGGCACTGTGACCTCTAAAAGCACAATTTAAACACCTACACAATATCATCCTACATCCTGTCAGTCATTGTGGCATACTTCCTGGTTCCAGAAATGATGTGTCATAA